>NC_081186.1:105513954-105813954 GCF_029867415.1 Vicia villosa | reverse complement strand
ATCTCCTTTAGAGCGTTACCCTCACTGCTACCACTGGTGTCCTCCGATGAAGGGGATGTAACTCTCATGTTAACCATGACTGAGGATGGCTAGGTATAGGTGTTAGGGATAACAATGAGTATGATGATTTTAAAGAAGAAGGTGTGGCCCAAATTAATTTTATCGGAGCCCCACTGTACATGTCAAAAAGTACATATGTGCATAACATCCCCACAAGAATAGAAGATACTCATATGACTTAGTATGTTTATAACAATTTAGGGTGATAAGGGCTTTCCCGCGGCAACGAGAAGCTCAGTATGGTGGTTTTACGATGATTTTAAAGGACATGGATCACGTGAGGTGATGGACTCTGTATGTCAACGACATAATGCTTAATTATGAGCATGTAAGTTATGATCTGTCATATTCTCCCTTTAAAAGATAAGTATTTATAGAGATTCTTAAGCCTAAAACTTTGGAAACACTGAGGTGATAACCGCTCCCCTTTGACAGGTGGAGATTGTCGACCACCTATTATTTAGGGATTTGTGGCATGACTCATTCTGGTATGACTCAATGGGGAGATAGGGGTATTATACACGTCACTGATAATCCAAGGTAAGATCCCATATTTTCTAAAGGTAGCGCCTATACGACTAGACGAAGACCTTAGAGCCGCTTTTCTTTGGGATCCTCACAAATATAACACTATAAAAGCCATTAGTCTAAAGTACGATTTCTTACTCAAAAGAATAATTAAATTCTAAAATTAAAAAAAAAAGCAAAATCAAAATTAACATTCAAACATATATGTTGTCTCCCATTTTTATTTTGTTTAATTAAGTTCTCAACCCGACTTTCTTATTTTTTTTCATGGATTTTGTAAATTCTTCGTGACCTACCTTCATCTTAGATAATAACTCACTCTAATAATTTTTTACTCTTATGCCTATTTACCGCGAATTGTTTCCTTGACTTTTCATTTAGGAGGTCAACTTATCCATAAAAATACACTTTCTTTAATTAGTTTTAATCATTTTCTATTAAAAAGAAGAAAATGTAGTTTGGGAAATGGAAAGAGAAAGGAAAATCTACTATATGGTAAAAAGTCTTGCACTGATAAGGGGTGTATATATTAAGGTTGTATAAAAGGATGAGTTGTTCAAAGCCATAAGATCCATTGGGGGCTCCTTCTCATAGGAACAGACTTTGTATAGTTAAAATTATAAAAATGAATGATAATCAGTAAAAATATAAATTTTTCTTGATAATCTTTCCCTTAAAAATTCATTTATAAATTGGGAGTAATTTATCTAAACTAACATACATCAGCAAACTTAAACTACATGGAATATATTCTCTATGATAACCATGTAATTATTTTTTTTACTTAAAAGTAATTGTTACTACATTTAATTTCAATTAATTATATTATATCTTAAAATTATTAATTTTAATTTTTTTAAGAGTTACTCTTTTTTTTTCTTCTTTTCAATCTCATGTTTATCTTTTCCATCTTCATGTGAACAACTTCACATTTATCTTTGAAAATTTCTTTACCCACCTCCCTATGGGTGGTCACCTCCTGCGAAAAACCAAAACTACCCCTGCTTCGGAAGTTCATTTCCGAAAGCGTGTTTTTTTAAAAAAATTGACTTACTTCGGAAGTTCATTTCCGAAACAATTATTTCGGAAGTTCACTTCCGAAATACTGCGATTTCTGCAGATTTATCAAAACACTCCCCCTCCCCCAATCATTTACCCTAAATCAAAACAAAAAGTGGCAGAGGCGAAAATTTGTGCAAACAGAATTCCAAAGCTGCATCAAGGCTCCAATCACACTGCTAAACAACATTCAAAAGCCCTCAATCCTAACACTTTGTAAGTTTTGAAATTTTTAGATCTATTATTCAAATGCATGTTATTTAGGGTTTTAATTGCATAAATGATATATGGCTAGGTTGTTAGTAGTATTTAGGTTGTTTAGAAGCATTTTGATTTGGTTTGAAGGTTGATTTAGGGGTCTGCCATGGAAGTTGCAGGAAATTGCATCGCAGGGGTGTTTCGGAAGTTCATTTCCGAAAACACCTCCATCCCAGTTTTCGGAAATGAACTTCCGAAATATATCAGAAGTTCAAATTTTTTTGTTTTTTATTTTGCGCATATTAATCGATTTCAATTGTTTACAGGAACATGTCTTCTAGAGAGGGCGCTAAGGGAAGAAAGGATTCTTCAAAGAAAGAGGTGAAAGAGGTGAAGGAGGTGAAGGAGGTGAAGGAGGTGAAGGAGGTGAAGGAGAAGAAGAAGGTTTCGACCGACTCTACTTCTCGTTCCCAGGGGGCCCGGGGCCCAGATGCTCAAGCTCAATCTTCAGGCGTGAGAGTCGTGATCAACGCTGATGGTTCTGAGACTGAGTGGGATGAGGATTGGTATAATTATCTTCATTCGGAGGAGTTCGCTCGTCGGGAAGAATAACGTGTTTTTTTTTGTTTGATGTGTATTTTGTAACGCTCATCGGGCAGAATAACATGTTTTTGTTTTGTTTTGTTCTGATTTCGGATTGTATCGCACAGTGTATTTGTATTGGATTTATCATGTTAGTTTTTGGAAGTGGTAACCGGGGTCGGAACATATGACGGATGAGGTGGATGTCTGGAGGAAGTAGAACTGGAGATACGTCCACCACGAGACAAAGTAGCCAATCAATGTAAGCTATAGTTTATGATTATCATCTGGGGAGGTCATTTCTAAAAAATCAAGATTAAAAGTAATAAGATTTTTTTTCCAATTTTTTGTAATGACGTCCCCTGATGATAATGATAAATTATAGCTTACATTGATTGGCTCCTTTGTCTCGCGGTGGACGTACCTCCGGGTCTTCTTCCTCCGGACATCCACCTCCTCCGTCATATGTTTCGGCTCCGGTTACACCTCCTCAGTTATTTGTTACTTTCAGTTGTACGTATTTTTATTAAAATAATAAATAAACCTTTTGAAATTTGGAAGCCTTTTTTTCTCCCCACCACTCTCTCATCCCCACCTACCCGTGTTTAACAATATGTAACTTTAATTTTATGTAATATTATCGTTGTAATTTTCACCCGATTAAATAAAGCGAATTGTTCATTTTCTTCTGTCCAGACCTATTTTCGGAAGTGCATTTCCGAATTCCTCCAAGGGGGGTGCGCTCGGAGATGAACTTCCGAAACACCACATTTTCTGAAAAGTGACTTTATTTCGGAGATGCATCTCCGAAATCAATATTTTATATTAAAAAAAACACGTTTTCGGAAGTTCATTTCCGAAAACACCTTTTTTCCAAAAAAAAGTACCGTTTCGGAAATGAACTTCCGAAACAAGGGGTATTGTGGTAAATTCACCGGAGGTGGCCAAGAAGGTTGGGAGGTGGGTGAAGAAATTCTCTTATCTTTTTCTCAATTTTTTCTTTAGGTTAACAACAAATAACAAGATGTGAAATTGAGAAATTGAAGGAGAAACATTTTACATACAGATGAAGAAAATAAACGTGTTGAGATTGAAAAGAAGATGTGAGAAGTTTGATTAACAACTAAAATTAATAACCTAAAATAAAGTATAAAAAATATAATCGATAGAAATTGAACATGGTAAAAATTATTCATGAATAAAAACTAATGCACATGTTTGATACAAAGAAAGGATTCCAATAAGTAGATAATGTGCGGGAATAGAGAATAACGACAATCAATCTAATGTGCGGGAATAAAGAATAACGACAATCAAAATAAATAATTTTTAACAAAAATAATTTTTTTACGCAATAAGTCAATAACTTAACTTGACAGAAAAAGATGAAAGATAAGAAATGCAATAACTTGTTTATTCACTTCGATCAAACGATCTAATATGAGGGAGAACAATTCTCTATTACTGTACTTTCAAAAGTTGTTACAAAAGATTACAATGAAAGTTGCACGAAAATAGTCACCCAAGTTCTCAAGAACAGTCCCAATTTTCCCTCCAAGTGTTTTCCAATATCTTTAACTCTCTATATATGAATACCACGATCCCAATGTGTTTTGAAGTGTTTTCCAATCCCCCTTAGATATCTCCAAGGTTTCCCTAATTTCAAGAATACACTCTTAAAAATTTACCCTTGCATATCTAAGATTACCACTAAGATTCCCAAGTCATTTTCTCTATCTTTAGCTCTCACAGTTTCGAAGGTTGTAAAGATAAGAATGACAAAGATACATATTTAAAACTGTTGAATCTCAATTGATACTTAACGAGCAAAACAAAACTTACTAACAAACTGATCCATAAATTGAAATAACCAAGCATGACACATAAAAACTTCTTGGACTAGATACATCACCCTGCAAACCCTAATAACCAGCGGACATCAACACGACAAGACCAGACTACAGACCACTGCTTACAGGAACTCTATCGTAAACCACTTAATTGTGATTTTGATGCTTTATGAGAACCTCCTGGCTACTTTTTCTTTGAATTTCTAAAATCTCGACTAGCCATGGCGAAAAAACGAGTTTAAGCATTACACCTCCCAAAACCAGCCCCACACCCCGTCCCCGAATCCGGTCAGGACTAACAAATGGTCCCCTGACCCTGCCGGGGCCGAATTTATTTTCCATCCCTAATCTCGACATAAGTTTTCTTTCTCTTCATCACTTACGATTTTATGGTATTCTTCAACAATTTCCTCCTTGACTTGAAAATACCATGCCAATTTACCCATCAACCACCTTGTCACTCTCTGCCAATTCAACGTCTATTGAACAATTTTTATCAAGTTCAAGCATCACATGAACCTTGATATTTCCACTTGCATCCACTTGCTATCAAAAATCACCTTCTGATACTTTAGTAGTCTAAGAAGCCCATAAGTATGGTTCTTCAACCATATTTGACTCCATTTGTTTTCAAATGCCTCCTTGGAGGTTTCTGTTTCTGAGTTTTGCAACTCTTCAATCATATTCAAAGCATAACACCCAAGACATGCATAATTGACCCTTTGAAACAGAACAATCTCTCTCCTTATCTTTTGACGATTCAAATGATGATTAGAGATTTATGTAATCGTTCCTTCACTACTACTAGTATTTGTAGTAGGAACCTCCACCTAAAACTGAGTCTTCTCTATCGTAGTTTATAAAAGCTTCATGACATGTATTTATTCTTCTTCCCTTGACAATACTAAAAGTAATAAATTCGCGATTGATAAACTTTGATCCTCTTGGTTCCACTCCCAGCAACTGATAACCCTTCTTACCTCTTGGAAAACCATTGAAGACATAATCTACAACTTTACCATCAAGTTGAATTGATTTTACTTAATCAATAAGAAAATTTTTGACGACCTTCAAAATATAGTAGGTTATAGTCTTCCTACTCCAAACCTTCATAAGTGTTTTGAAGTCTATTCCTGTAAATGAATACATGTTGATTAGGTAAGTTGTTTTGGCGCAATTCTTACCCTAGAAATTTAATAATAAATTAGCGGCGAAATATGTTTCTATCAACAATCTTCTAAAAAATTCATTAAAGTTCTCTAAAACAACCTCTAGGGAGACCATGCCTTGACCTCAAATTTCATAGATTGTTCTTTTTCATGGAAGTTTTCACTATTTGATGATGAATGAACAAAAACATTGGAACCTTCTAAAATATATAATCCACATATTTTACGCCATTTAGCTATGATCACTTCACCATGAGAAATATTTAACATTCCATGTTCAACTCTAGTACAATAGTCTAGATCATCAAATATCCTTATGGATAACTAATTGCACTTGAGCTTTGGAACATACCTCAACTTGTGAAGAAGAAACTCATGATCATCAAACATTTTAAGTTTGATTGTATCAATACCGTGAACCTTGCAAGCCTTATTATCACCAAGGTAAACTACTTCACCTTCCTCCAACTTTAAAGTTTCAAAATACTCTTTTCTTGGACACACATGATAAGAGAAATCAGAGTCCATGACCCAACCCACTTCACTCTCCAAATTAGACACCATTAATACACTAACACACTCACAATTATCCTAATCAGAGGCAACAACAATCTTAACAGAATCTTCATTCTCTTCTTTCTCAGGATAATCCCTCTTGAAGTGATTTGTTTTCTAACAAATAAAGTAGTTTAAACTTAATTTTTTAAATCTCTTTAATTTGGACATCCGACTATGCTCACTTCCTCCACTCAAGACACTCAAGCCTTCACCACTATCGACAATCTTCAAATTTCCCCCATTTAAAAATACTTTGAATCTCACATTCATCTGTATTTCTTCAAAAGTAATAGAACCTTACTTACCTTACATATAAGGACATCCTTAGAGTTATCAAAGGGTATGGATAATGAGCTCAACAATAGTAGATTTTTTTCCTCATCATCAATCTTCACCTCAATATTCTCTTATCATTAATAATCTTGTAAAATTCTAGAATTTGTTCCACTATAACTTTGTTCGTTACCATCCGAAATGAGTAGATTTGTTGTTCCAGGCACAACCTGTGTGTCAAAGACTTGGTCATATACAATAATTCATGTTTTGCCCACATCATAGGCACAATCTTCTCCATGACGACCTCCCTTAGAAATTAATCCCCGAGGCATAAGATAAAAAAACTTCTATTTTTATTCATCACCCTTCAATGCTTTAATACACTTCTCTTATTGTCTAAAAAAAAACTCTCGATCTTCCGTTTAAAACTCATGGTACTCACTTGTAAACAAAATTCCTTTGCTCTACGGGCGCCACTTGTTGTGAAATTGAAAGGTTTTATTACGATAAAAAATTTAATGTGTGTACAAAGAACAACAACCAAAATAAATGGCCTTAACAAATATAATTCTTTATGCAATAAGACATCAACTTAACTTGGAGGGAGAAGATAAAAGACAAGAAAAATAATATCTTGTTTATCGAGTTCAATTAAACAATCTTTTTAGAGGAGAGAACATCTTTCTGATTCACTATACTTCCAAAAGTTATTACAAAAGATTACAAATAAGTTACAAGAAAATAGTCACCAAGTTCCCAAGAACAAACCTTATTTTCTACTTAAGTGTTTTTGAATCTCCTTATGTCTTTATATATGAATCATATAAGTCCAAAGTGTTTAGAAGTGTTTCTCAATCCTCTTTAGATATTTTCAAGTGTTTCTAAAATTCCAAAAATACATTCTTATAAATTTATCCCCGTCTCTCTAAAATTACCACTAGATTCCCAAACTCTTATCTTTATCTTTAACTCTCAAAGTTAAGAAGGTTGTAAAGACAAAATAACGAAAAATACATATTTAAAATTGCTAAAATCCAACTGATACTTAATGAGGCAAAATTACAACTCATTAACAAACTTATTCACACACTGAAATAACCAAACTTGATACACGAAAATTGCTTGGACCGGATACGATACATGACAGACCTGAATCATCTGTTGTAACCGACCCGACAAGCCTTCGAAACACCTGCCTGTGCTTTCGACGCCTTTTGCGAACCTCATGGCTAGCTTCTTCGTCTTTCTGATTTCTACAATTTCGAAATAAATTTCTTTTTCTTTATCACTTAAATTTTTAAGACATAACCAAACCTGGTACACGAAAACTGCCTAGACTGGATACGATACATGACAAACCCGAATCACCTATTGTAATCGACCCGACAAGCCTTCGAAACACCTGCCTGTGCTTTCAATGCCTTTTGCGAATCTCATGACTAGCTTCTTCGACTTTCTAATTTCTGCAATCTCCAAATAATTTTTTTCCTTTATCACTTAAAATTTTAAAACATATTTCAACAAAATAGAAAATGAAATTTCCTCCTTCTTTTTCTTCCATTTCTTCAATTTCTCTCTATCTATTAAGGATAACATAGAACTCTCCTAAAGATAAATATAAATTTAACAATTATTAAGAACAAGACAAAGTCAAATGACATTGCCCAAGTTTAATTATATACATATACAAAGCAAAGCTCTTTAAAATACATAGATACTAGTATCTATTTTAAAAGAGAAAAGAAAAAATAGAAGTTTTTCTCTAATATTCATTAGATGCCACCAATGTAATATCAAAGGGATTTAGGAATTATCACCAAAAGGGAAAGGCAGAAGAACCTTCATACACCAAGATACCTTAATCGGCTGCAAACAAAGCTAGAGTAAGAGTAGTCATCATCATCAAAGAAAAAATAAGGACATGTTATTTTTTTGGCCACAATTTATTTATTTTTGATCAATTAATTTATCACAAAATAGTAGTTACATTCATTTCCAAAACAACACAAAACGGCTGTTTTTATTAATTCCAAAAGTATATATACCACTTCATAAATTATTGTCTTTAAATCAGCTCCAACTTTGTTGTGACCATATTCTTTCTTCTTGTGCTCATAGTAATCTTCAACCATAAAATGGAAAGAGCTCTATAAGTAATTTTACAGATACCCTTTTCATTTTCATGGCATTTTCATCTTCTCAACAAATGTATCTCCCCATTGGGATTCTAATCATTGGAGTACCAGTAATTGCTTTTATATTTTTCTGTCTCACAATGTTAGGATGGTGCAAGATTACCAATCACGAATCAACTCTTCCTACAACACGCATAACTTTCGATGAGAAACTTTCTGCTTGCATGAGTTTAGAGTCTAATTCAATCACATTCATGTACAAGGAAGGCGGTGATGTTGCACATGGCATAAACCAGACTGAGTGTGTTATCTGTTTAACAGTCTTTCGACAAGACGAAAGTGTTCGCAAGCTTCACACTTGCAAGCACATGTTTCATACATCTTGCATCGATAAGTGGCTTTGTTCTCGTTCTGGCTGTCCACTGTGCCGCTCGCAGATTGACCAAATAACTTTGCCAAATTATGCAGTGGCAAATGAACATATGACTGTGGACATTGTTGACTCTAGAATTTGAGAATATCACGGTTCATTGTAACTGATTACTGACATAGCTAGCTTCTTTCCTAAACTGAATTTTTTTTCATTGTTCCTCGTATATGTTTCGAAGATTTATGATCAGGTGTTTGTTTCTTTTGGATCATAGAAATTGTGCAGTGGCAAATTAAAACTTTCCTTCAATTTATATTCAAGAGTGTAACATTTAGCTTTACTCTTTACATAAATAAGGTAGCTCCGAACCAGAAAAAAATACAAATGTGACTAAAACGATATCCTGATTTTATCTATAATCATTATTTTCATGCTTCTTTGAACCACTTATCCAAATACTCGTACAGATATCACATTTTTCTCAGGTTATCTAACCTAGCCTGTAGATCATCGTCTATTCCACCATCGTCATTGCCGGATGGTTCAGCCTGAGCAACCTTGTTCTTTGCCGCTGGTGCAGCGATTGAGGTTGATGCGGGTGTATTCACAAGCTGCGTGTTGAACAAAAGAAATATGTTACATCATTATCCAAACAGAGTTTTAGTTTGTAATTAACTCTTTTTCTTGTAATTGGAATGATTAGAACTTACCTCAGAGTTGATATCGATTCCAATCTCATCAAGAACCTGATTCACAAGATCATCGGTCTCTTCCTCTTCTTCATCGCCTTCTAAAGCATCGTCAATTGAATCTCCCATCACCTCAGAAACCATTTCCATCTTCTCATTCTGCATTTCGAACTCTTGCATTATCTTCTGTAATGAAGGCATATTCATCTGCCTATTCATTTGACCCATCGCTTTAGTCACTCCTTTCATAGCTTCCCCCATCGCTTGAGTAGATTTAAGCGTCTACAGTTAATCTCAGAAAGTCAGTTTTAAAACTATATTAAGTCAATCAATCTAACATATTACAGATTATAAATCAAACTAGATTCTTGCCGTATGCATTGGAATTACCATAGTATGAATGAGCATGACAATAATATATGCCATGAAACACTAATACAAACATGAATACCAGACACGACACTGACACGTCAACATTGGTAATAATTTAAGAAATTGAGTTAATTGAATATAATCACATGAGTCACTGTCGGATACCGACACATGTTGGACACCTGACACGCCTTCAATCATAAGCATCCATGCTACAAATTATATATGCATCACAATAGTACAACATTAAAGACATTATTTCATCTCAAGTCTCAACATATCTGTTAATTTCCTAGGAGTTTGCTAAGCATGAAGAAATTGTCAAAGTTAAGTGATGACCTACAGATAAAACACAACATTTCACAAAACAAACCTGAATTCTCAAAGAAACACCCTGAAGTTGCGATTTAAGCTTGTAGAACTTGTCAATCTGATGACGAGTTCTGATAAGATCTTTCGCCATAACCCTCACAGCACCCTAACAAATTGAACCCAAATTCAGAAACTACTCAAACCAGACAAAACACATTATATACCTATTCAAACAGCATCACTCTACTACATTAAATCACAATCCTTAAAAGCAATAAACTTGTCATCAGACATAAACCATTTAAGAATTCCATATAATGCTGTTGAAATATAAACTTGATTTGGGCCTAAATTAGTTATTTGATATTTTGGGCTTTGTTATTTTGGGCTTAAGTAATTTTGGGTAAAGTTTCTAGAGAATTCTTGTATTATTTGGAGAGTCTAGATATTTCTTAATATTGTAATATTCTCTAGAATACTCTTTGAATTTCTAGGATAGAGAACTCTCTAGAATTAGTGAGTCTAGAGTTCTCCTTAGAGTACTATAAATAGAGATGTAATCTCACACATTTGAATCAAGCAAAATACAAAGTTCTCTCTTCCATAAAGAATTCTCCTACCTATCAAGTTTTTATTCAAGCCTCCAATATTTCTAAACACTTGTCCTACACATAAAAACAACCTTAGTTCCAACAAAGTGGTACCAGAGCTTCAAGGTCCTCAAAAGATGGCGAATGGAGGTTTACCTTTTCAAATGCCGATGCTCACAAAGAACAACTATGATAATTGGAGTATCAAGATGAAGGCGCTACTAGGATCTCAAGATGTGTGGGATGTCGTTGAGAAAGGCTTCAAGGAGCAAGATGAAGCCTCGTTAAGCCAAAGTGCGAAAGATACATTGAAGGAGTCAAGAAAGAGAGACAAGAAAGCTCTCTTTCTCATTTATCAATCGGTGGATGAAGATACTTTTGAGAAGATATCCAACGCAACGACGGCCAAAGAAGCATGGGACAAGCTTCAAACTTGCAACGAAGGAGTTGAGCAGGTAAAAAAGATTCGTCTTCAAACTCTTAGAGGTGATTTTGAACGTTTGTTTATGGAGGAGTCCGAGTCAATTTCTGATTATTTTTCTCGAGTATTGGCCGTAGTCAATCAACTTAAAAGAAATGGTGAAGATGTTGATGATGTGAAAGTCATGGAGAAAATACTTCGCACTTTAAATCCAAGTTTTGACTTCATTGTTACCAACATTGAAGAAAATAAGGATTTAAAGACCATGACCATTGAGCAACTCATGGGTTCCTTACAAGCATATGAAGAAAAACAAAAGAGAAAAACTAAACAAAAGGAGGCTATAGAGAAACTACTACAACTCAACATAAAGGAAGCAAACTATGTAAACTACAAGAGCCAAAGAGGACGAGGACGTGGCCAAGATCGTGGACGTGGACGCGGACGTGGAGGAGAAGGAAGAGGAGGTTACAACAACTACTCTAACAACTTCAACAATGGAGAAAGAAGTTGGAATCCACAAGCGACAAGAGGTCGTGGAAGAGGAAATTCATGGTCGAGGTACGAAAAATCACAAATCAAGTGCTTCAACTGCAACAAGATTGGTCATTATGCATCCGAGTGTAGATTCTCGAAGAAGGTTGAAGAGAAAGCTAACTTCGTAGAAGAAAAAGGTGGAGAAGAAGAAACTTTGTTACTCGCATGTCAAAACCAAGTTGAAGAGAAAAGAAACAAGTGGTACCTCGACACTGGTGCAAGCAATCACATGTGCGGCGATCGAAGCATGTTTGTAGAGATCAATGAAGCGGCAACTGGCGATGTCTCATTTGGAGATAACTCGAAGATACCGGTCAAGGGAAAAGGTAAAATTCTCATACGCTTGAAGAATGGTAGTCATCAGTTCATATCCAATGTCTACTATGTCCCTAACATGAGGAATAATATTTTGAGCTTGGGACAATTATTAGAGAAAGGCTATGACATCCACTTGAAAGAACATAGTCTTTTCTTTAGAGATTGTAGACATAACTTGATTGCTAAGGTGCCTATGTCAAAGAATAGAATGTTCCTCTTGAACATTCAAAATGATGTGGCAAAGTGTCTCAAGGCGTGCTATACCGATTCCTCGTGGCTATGGCATCTACGATTTGGGCATCTCAACTTCGATGGCCTAGAACGTTTGGCAAAGAAGGAGATGGTGAGAGGCTTGCCTAACATCAACCACCCAGACCAACTCTGCGAAGGATGTCTAATTGGGAAGCAATTCCGAAAAAGCTTTCCAAAGGAATCAACATCAAGAGCCACAAAGCCGCTAGAGCTCATACACACAGATGTTTGTGGACCAATCAAACCCAACTCATTTGGAAAGAGTAAGTACTTTCTCCTATTTATTGATGATTATTCCAGAAAAACATGGGTTTACTTCTTGAAGGAGAAGTCAGAAGTGTTTGAAAACTTTAAGAAGTTCAAAGCCCTTGTGGAGAAAGAAAGTGGTCTTTCCATTAAGGCCATGAGATCTGATCGGGGAGGAGAGTTCACTTCAAATGAGTTCAACAAATATTGTGAAGACCATGGAATACGTCGTCCTCTGACTGTGCCAAGATCGCCACAACAAAATGGAGTAGCAGAGAGAAAGAACCGAACCATACTTAACATGGTGCGAAGCATGCTCAAGAGCAAGAAGATGCCGAAGGAGTTTTGGGCCGAAGCTGTGGCATGTGCGGTTTACTTGACAAATCGCTCCCCAACAAGAAGTGTGCACGAGAAGACACCACAAGAAGCATGGAGTGGAAGGAAGCCTGGGATCTCTCACCTTAAAGTGTTTGGAAGTATTGCTTACACCCATGTTCCAGACGAAAGAAGAACAAAGCTCGATGATAAAAGTGAGAAATACGTGTTTGTAGGTTACGACTCAAGTTCCAAAGGTTACAAGCTTTACAATCCAAATAGTGGAAAGATCGTCATAAGCCGCGACGTGGAGTTCGATGAAGAAGATTGTTGGGATTGGAGTGTTCAAGAAGAAAGGTATGATTTTCTTCCTTACTTTGAAGAAGAAGAAGAAGAAATTGAACAACCAGTGATAGAGGAACATATTACACCACCGACCTCACCGACACCAAGGTTGGAAGAAACAAGCTCAAGTGAGAGGACACCGCGACTAAGAAGCATTGAAGAGCTTTATGAGGTAACCGAAAACCTAAACGACATTAACCTCTTTTGTCTTTTTGGTGATTGTGAGCCTCTAAGCTACCAAGAAGCGGCGGAAAACATAAAGTGGAGAGATGCCATGGATGAAGAAATCAAGTCAATCACGAAGAACGATACGTGGGAACTTACTACGCTTCCACGAGGACACAAAGCAATCGGAGTAAGATGGGTGTACAAGGCGAAGAAGAATGCAAAAGGAGACGTGGAGAGATATAAAGCAAGATTGGTGGTGAAAGGATATAGTCAAAGACAAGGAATTGACTATGATGAGGTATTTGCTCCCGTTGCTCGTCTTGAAACTATTAGACTGATCATTTCTTTGGCAGCTCAAAATAAATGGAAGATCTATCAAATGGATGTGAAGTCGGCCTTCTTGAATGGTTTCCTCGAAGAAGAAGTTTATATCGAGCAACCATTGGGTTATGAAGTAAAAGGGCAAGAAGAAAAAGTCTTGAAGTTGAAGAAGGCATTGTACGGTCTCAAGCAAGCACCAAGAGCTTGGAATGTTCGAATCGATAAGTACTTTCAAGACAAGAACTTCATCAAGTGTCCATATGAGCATGCACTTTATATCAAAGCGCAAAGTGGAGATATTTTGATTGTGTGCTTGTATGTAGATGACTTGATTTTCACAGGGAACAATCCGAGCATGTTTGAAGAGTTCAAGAAAGACATGGCAAATGAATTTGAGATGACAGATTTGGGGCTCATGGCATATTATCTTGGCATCGAAGTAAAGCAAGGAGACAAAGGAATTTTCATCACCCAAGAAGGTTATGCCAAAGAAGTACTCAAGAAATTCAAGATGGATGACGCCAATCCAGTTGGCACCCCGATGGAATGTGGAAGCAAGCTGAGCAAGCATGAAAATGGAGACATCGTGAATCCAACTCTTTACAAAAGTTTGGTTGGAAGTTTACGTTACTTGACATGTACAAGGCCGGATATTCTCTATGCCGTAGGAGTCGTAAGTCGCTACATGGAAGCTCCAACAACAACTCACTTCAAGGCGGCAAAGAGAATTCTTCGATACATCAAAGGTACAACAAACTTTGGCTTGCACTATTACTCTTCTAACAATTATGACATTGTTGGTTATAGTGATAGCGATTGGAGTGGAGACTTGGATGATAGAAAGAGCACTACTGGTTTTGTGTTCTTTATGGGAGATACTGCTTTCACTTGGATGTCAAAGAAGCAACCTATAGTCACATTATCAACTTGTGAAGCCGAGTATGTCGCTGCCACATCATGTGTTTGTCATGCAGTTTGGCTAAGGAACTTGTTGAAGGAGTTAAAGATGCCACAAAAGGATCCTATGGAAATATGTGTTGACAATAAATCAGCACTTGCTTTAGCAAAGAATCCCGTCTTTCATGAAAGAAGTAAGCACATCGACACACGTTACCACTTCATAAGAGAATGCATTGAGAGAAAGGAGGTGAAGTTGAAGTATGTGATGTCTCAAGATCAAGCTGCCGACATTTTCACCAAGCCACTCAAGTTGGAAACTTTCGTGAAGCTAAGGAGTATGCTTGGAGTCACAAATCAAGTTTAAGGGGGGATGTTGAAATATAAACTTGATTTGGGCCTAAATTAGTTATTTGATATTTTGGGCTTTGTTATTTTGGGCTTAAGTAATTTTGGGTAAAGTTTCTAGAGAATTCTTGTATTATTTGGAGAGTCTAGATATTTCTTAATATTGTAATATTCTCTAGAATACTCTTTGAATTTCTAGGATAGAGAACTCTCTAGAATTAGTGAGTCTAGAGTTCTCCTTAGAGTACTATAAATAGAGATGTAATCTCACACATTTGAATCAAGCAAAATACAAAGTTCTCTCTTCCATAAAGAATTCTCCTACCTATCAAGTTTTTATTCAAGCCTCCAATATTTCTAAACACTTGTCCTACACATAAAAACAACCTTAGTTCCAACAAATGCAGCGTCAGTGTCGTGTCTGGTATTCATGTTTCATAGCATACTTTATTGTCATGCTCATTCATTAAATATGCTATGAAACACTGACACAAACATGAATACCAGACACAACCTTGATACTGACACGTCAACATTGGAAATTGGTAATATATATAATCACAATAGAAAAAGAGTTAATAGTTACCATTTGGCCTTGTTTGGCACTCTTCTTAATCTCTGCAATCAATTTCTTTTCTTGAGACTGCAAGCCTTGTCTTTCTCTTTCAATTTCTCGAATAGACTTATCTAGCATCCTTTTATTTTCCCTCAAAAGCTCTATTATCATCACAATCACATAAACACAAAAAAAAGACCCATTAACGAAAAAACCTAGTTTCTAACCAAAGACACAATTTTTACAAACTGGAATGGTAAATAAAAATCAACCCAATATTAAAGTATTGTTTTTTTTTTTTTTACCAATTCAATCAACATGAACAATTATAACGAAAATTAGGTATTTGATTAAAAGTGAAAATTGGTATATGAAAAGGAAAGGGGAGAATTACCGGCGGGAGTTTTTCTACTGCCGAAAAGAAAACTCATATTGGCACACCGATGATGATATGATACCCGTTCTTTCTGCACTGCACTTTCAATTTTGTTTGGAATAACTATACGTTCCTTCTCACTCAGTTTACTATTTTGGTTGTGTTAAAATTAATTTCAAATTTTAAGGGTTCTTTTTTTTTGACAGAAAAATAAATTATGTAATGTATTAATGTACTAATTTCATTTGCTTTTAGTTTTAAATTTTAATTTTTCATCGTTCCATTTTAAAATTTGCTTTTTATCTTCTATTTTTTTTAATATTTTTTTTAGATTTTAATTTCATTTTAATTGAAGGTTAAAATTTAATGCATTGTCTCATAATAAAGTCATTTTGGTTGTCTGTTTATTAGATATGTCGTTATTTTATTGTATATGTCGTCTATTTTTAGAATGACTCATCTAACGTGAGAGAATGGGAAAGTGATGTGCTTATGATTCGGTACTATGGAGAAGGAGTCATAGGGAAGTTAACCACGATCGACTAAATAATAGGGGGTTAACTCTCTACTCCCACATCCTCTCGGTGGTAGTTGCTATTTCCAAGGGGCATATGATCTCGACCCAAGCACATTTATTTCTTGGGCTGGTTGAAAATATACATGTTAAAGAAGTTCGACATCACTTGATTTTGTGAAGGAAGAGGGAGTCCAAGACTATATATAAGATTAAAGTTCTTCTAAGTTCTTCCGACGTCTTGAAGAGGACATCGCTTAGGTGTGGTTGAAAGTTGGCAATAGTATATGTATTGTTGACATTTAACACATAATCATAAGCTTTCTTATACACAGTAGGAACAATGACATGAATATCAATCCCCTGAAAATCATATCAAAGAAACAAATGTAAATATCAATGTTATTTTCACAAAATAGACATGTCCAAAAAATCAAAGGCACGTTCTATTTCGATTATCTCATTGTAAATCAAAATCATCTCAAAGTGTTCACCCGTGTTAGATAACACTGACCACTTGTGGTGTACTCTTATAACAACCTTCCACGACTCTTTACAATCATTAATGTCTTTAATATTCTCAAAAAGTCTTGCCATGTTGAAGGACGTCACCTGAATGTAGAAATGAAAAATGAATAAGGGGGTAATAATATTAGACTTTGATAAGATGGAAAAATAACATTAACAACAAGAAAAATCATAGGGTTTGCAACAGGGAAAAATAGAAACAACATTAACAACAAGCGTTCTAACGAAATAATGCATGGGGCAGAGTCGAGATTACCTGGTAGATATAATGCAAGGTCGAACGAGATGAAGTTTGCATAAAAAAATCCGGAAAGACAAAGGACATGAAAAATCTAGAGGAGATTTGGAGAGACAAAGATGAAGGCCTGATTGAACTTCCATTATGCAGAGGCGAGCAATTGAGAAGCTTGAGAGGATGTTCAGATGGACAACCATAAGAGATTGATTTGACTCTTAGTTGAGTTCAAAATTAAAAAAGGATTTTTGAATTTAGAAAATTTGAGTGAAAGAGCCGTTTGAAAAAATTAGGGATGAACCAGAACAAACATTTAATTGAAAAAAACATTATTTCCACCAAGAATGCCCCTCTAACAAACAGGTGGCAGAAGTTGGAGCAAAGGTTGGATGAAAAAAATCTAAAACATATTATCTTCTTATATTATAAACTAGTAACAAACCCGTGCATACGCACGGGTTCTGGTCTGGTACGCGCATTTATTTACATAACATATTTATATTAAATAAAAAATTAAAGAAGAAAAAAATATTTAAATCAATAATAGATTTTTTTCGTATATAAAAATATTTAAATCAATAATAGATTTTTTTCCCGTATACCATTTTTTTGATCATAAATACCATATTTCGTATATAAAAATATTTAGATCAATAACAATTTTTTTTCCGTATACAAATATTATTTATGTTTAGGTATCATTTATAAAAATATCTGGATCAATAGTAAATTTTCGTATATAAAAATATTTAAATCAATAATAGATTTTTTCCTGTATACTTACCATCTTTCATATATAAAAATATTTAGATTAATAATAATTTTTTTTCCTGTATACAAATATTGCTTATGTTTATGTATCCTTTACAAAAATATTTGGATCAATTGTAAATTTTTGTATATAAAAATATTTAGATCAATTATAGATTTTGTTCCCGTATACCATTTTTGAATCAGAATTTTATGGATCATGAATATCATTTTTTTATATAAAAATATTTAGATCAATAATAGATTTTTCCGTATACAAATATTGTTTTTGTTTAGGTATCATTTACAAAAATAAATGGATCAATAGTAAATTTTTATATATAAAAATATTTAGATCAATAATAGATTTTTTTACCATATACCATATTTGGATCATAAATATCATCTTTCGTATATAAAAATATTTAGATGATTAATAGATTTTTTTCTATACACAAATATTATTTATGTTTATGTATCATTTTCAAAAATATCTGGATCAATAGTAAATTTTTCGTATATAAAAATATTTAGATCAATAATAGATTTTTTTCCCGAAAGCGTATAATTACTTTACACATGCATAAAGTAAACTTTGACACAAAATGCCCACAAAATGGTACAATTTAGTTGCAAAAGTACAATTTAGTTGTAAAAAGTAAATTTTAGACATAAAATGCCCCAAAAATGATGAGGTGGAAGACAAAAACAAAAAGTTAAAATAATATTTTTCAGAACATTTAATTTTCTTATATTATAGATTTAATTTCGATAATATTTAATCTATGTATGTATTCTATGTATTGGATACGCATTCATTCTCTATTTTATTGAGACTAAGGTTTTAATATATTAATTATATTTCTAATATATATATATATATATATATATATATATATATATATATATATATGGTTAATATATTATTTTTTAAAATAACACCACAATAATCAAAATTGATTAATACAATTATTTTATATTCCTTTTTTATAAAGAGAGATTTTTTCTTATACGCTAACATAATAACTTTGTCAAGCTAATTAGATAAGACAATATAGTCAAAATAAAGTTTAAAAAATTGTTACATGGTGTTTATGTTTACAAAATAATATGTCATGATTTGATAAACTTTTAATTTGTAAAGTTGATGCATAAAAAATAAAATCATTCTATAAATATTTTATTATAATAATAATAATAATAATAATAATAATAATAATAATAATAATAATAATAATTCTTAAATAGTAAAATTATTATTGATTTGAAATAGATAACTCATCTTAAATTTTTATTCGAAAGAGTTATCGATTCTCTTTTTTCTTATATCATTTAATATAAGATTGGAAAATAATGTTATTGATTCTCTTTTTTCTTCACTTTTCCCGTTTCATATAATTTCCACATTAAAAAAAATAATATTTAATAAAACTTTATTTCCTTTTACTAACTATTTGTCCCGTGAGTTATTTATATTTATATTAATAAATACAAATATTTAATTCAAATTTTGGTATGTATTAATTGAAAATATTTATTTTAATAATTAGTTTAATTGTAATAATGAGTATATGAATAATAATATTTATTTATCAATGACAACTATATTCCATTTTTATTTTATATTTATAAAATAACTAATATTTTTTCAATATTATATGAAAAAGTTTAATTTTATCTGGTAAAACTAAATATATTCAATTAAGTGGTAAATAATTTTAAAAAATAGTGCATAAATAGCAAACACATATTCAATGGAGAATGATAGTAAAACATGATCAACAATAAATATTTATTCCAAAATTAAATGGTAATGAGAAAAAGACAATTGAGTTGTAAAAGGAATAATGGGTTGGCCCAATCCATCAATTAAAAAGGTAACCCTAATTTATTAGCTATAACCAAAAAAAAATTCTCCCTCCTTCCCTCTTGTGCGAGTTGTGTTATGTTGTATAATGTTTGATTTGTATCAAACTTCAATCTGTCTCCTTCATCTCCCATGTCTTTTTTCTTATCAGTAAAACAGAAAAAGCAGAAACACTATCTCCTCTCCCCCTAAAGCCCTAACCGCCGCTGCACCCCTTCTACCTAAATCTTTAGCCACTGTGCCGCCTATTGATGAAATAAGGTTCGTTTTGTACATATCTTTGTGTAGTCTTCTTATTGAATCAGTTGGTTTTTCGTTTTGATCAACCTCCCGTTGACCGCCGCGATTGGAAATGAAGAAAGGAAGTGTTTTTTGCAGAACCTTTCACGCAAGCTCTCTACCGAATCAAACAAATTTTAATTCAAGTACTTTTTGTTGTTTTCGTTCTCCTCCACCACAGATTTATGCTTGCATTTTATTATAGATCTATATACAGTTTTATGCTTACATTTTGTAAGATCTAAAGTGAATAAGAAAAAGACAATTTTAATTTTGAAACATCATTTTTCAAACCCATTTGGTCTTTTCTGTTTGAGGTTCTTTTGTTATAACAATGTTGATTTTTGTTTTTTAGTTCAACTAAGGAAGAGAGAGTTAGAAACATGAAGAAGAGAAACAACAAAGAAAGAGAGGAGAAAAAATTTGTGGAGGAAGAAAGAGAAAATGGCTAGAATAATTCAAAAAGTATTGTGATGAGACATTGGTATAGGTGAAAATGCAGAAAAATTTGTTTTTATTGGTTAGTTTGAAACCAAAGAGAACAAAATGACATCAGCATTTTGTTCAATCATGAAAATCAAAGACACAATTGACTAACCATGTAGTTATAATGTAATTGAATGACATCTTTGGTTGTATAAAGTAATTTTTGGACACAAAATACCCCCATTTTAATGAGGTGGCAGACAAAGAAAGAAGGGCAAAAATGTTTTTTCCAGAACATCTTCCTTTCTTATATTATAGATTTAAATTTTCTCTATATTTTTTTTCAAAAATTATTTTTCGAAGTCACCTCTTCCTATTCCGGTATTCCCTCTAAACTCGCATACAAAATTTTAGAATTCATCTCTATTTAATTTTAACCGGAACAATTTTTTTTATCAAGATTTACTCACTTCACGAGTAGGGGTGGGAATAGGCTAGGCCGAACTAGACTTTGTCAAGTCTGAGCCTAACCTGCTAAAAAATTTAAAGCCTAAGTCTGGCCTGTCCTATCGCAAACTTATTTTTTTGGCCTGAGTCTGACCTTTTTGAAGGCCTGATTGGCCTATTAGCTACTTAAAAGCCTGTTTCATTTAAACATTTGTAAATAAGTCATTCTACTCAACTTTATACAGACTAACAAATTAAAAGATTAGTGAGATTAAATGTTTGTTTTGACTTATTTGAGTTTATCTAGTAGCATAAATTTTGTGATACTATTCGTTTGAGAGAACTTATGAAAGCAATTTATGACATTGTTCAATTGATTTTTTTCATCTTATTTTCATAATTTCTTCAAGATAATTAAGATTTATTTTTTATATTTTAATTCAAAGTAAAAAATACAATATAATAATAATAAAATTATTCATATTTATTTACATAGACCGGTTTCATAGGCTTAAAAGACTTTTTATATGGCGTGTGACCTAACCTTTTTAGCTAAATGGACTTATAAAAAAGCCTATATCTTTTCTATTTATATAAAAAGTCTGGCCTGACATAGACTTATGTAGGTTGGACCGACGATCTTGATATATAGTCGGATCTTTCCCACCCCTACTCACCGGTGAAATTCAAGGCCTCTTCTTTGAGTTACTAATAATAAAGAAAAACTAAAATCTCTATGGATATTTTTGTTCATAGTTTTCTGGTCATTGTAAAATAGAACTCAATTCCTCGCATATGTTTAAGTATCTTGATACTCCACTCTATGGTATTATTAATCAGCATTAGCAAAAAGGAAGTCTCTATCATGCATGGGTCATTTTCAAATGTATATACACTCTATTTAAAAATGATTAAAGTCACATACCAAGTTTCTTAAAGTAATGCTCATTCAATGATTGGGATGAATTTTATGTATTGTTGGCATGTTCTTTAGGTATACCCTTAGAAATCATTTCAAACTAAATTTATACAAACAAATAGTATTAATCATCATATATAGGAGTATACTTGACATACACTTGTGTTTGGCCAGCCATCATACACGTCAAAAACTTCAGTCTCACCGATTTAATACAATGGATTCATATTCTTATTATTTGGTCGTTATTGGTTAGGCAAGCTAGTGGTATAGGGTGGTAGCTAGTGGAACCCTTGGTGGAGTGTTCTTAATGCTAATCTCATTCTGATAAATAAGTTTCATGCTTATAACTTTCTCTGAATTGAAAAGGATAGCACTTGTTATCTCATGATGATTACTATTATTATCCTTAAATAGAAAGTGTCATGATGCATGAACTGGTGTGAAAGAAAATAGACAGCCCAAAAAAGAAAAATTAAGTTCTCTTTTTCTACAAAAACATTTATTTTAATATAAACCTTTTTTTTGGCTTAAATGTTAAGATTTTAAGGCTATGATTATTTTTGAAAGGCAAGCTAAAAACTCTTTGAAAGAGTTTATTATTGAGAGAATGAGAAATTGAGAGAATGACAAGTTTATTATTGCTTAATCTAATGAATTACAATGAGAGATTGAATCTTTATACTAGCACCAATCAAGTACATAATAACAAAGCTAGACCTAGATGTATGTGATCATAACTAACTACTTCAACAGAATTTAAAAGCGGTTATAACAGAATTTTAACTTAAGCATCGATAGTTTGTGGTAAATAATTGGTGATCACTATGTTTTCTTTTCATATGTTGCATTAGCTTAACTTCCATGCTTTGATCATCGTCTTTGTCATTCAACACCCTCCCACAAACTTAACTATAGTAAATAGTTGTAAGGAAAGATAACTTTCTTTGTTTCAAAAAATGGCATACTTCATACACATCCTTAAAATAAACATTTATAAAGGGAAATTAGGAATGTAATGTATTCATTCTAACTATAGAGAGATGGCGCAACCTAAAATGTCAAATGAGATTATCTGGTACAATGATAAAAGTTGCTCTAGAATTATATAATATTTTATTTGAATTGACTAAGAGCATCTTTATCGCAGATTTCTTATTGCAAAATTTATTATAAATGACGTAGAGTATAAACAACTTGCATTGGAGTAAGTATGACATGACATATAGTAAACTAAAATTTAGTAACCGCTATATGTAGAAGCAACGTTAACTATTGAATTTGAAACATATAATACTATTCTTATATTGTATAAAAAGTAGTCATAATAATCCAATATCAAAGTAACGGCTATAACCGAATTCAAAAGCGGTTATAACCGAATTTTGACTTAAGCATCGATAGTTTGTGGTAAATAATTGGTGTGATCACTAGGATTTTTTTTCATATGTTGTATTAGCTTAACTTCCATGCTTTGATCCTCATTCTCTTTCTCTTTCTCATTCAACAACCTCTCACAAACTTGAATATGATAAATAGTTCACTATAACAAATAAATAATTCACTATAGTTGTATATATAAACTATCTTAATAGATTAGTTGCAAAATTAAAATGTGACGCGTCTATCGTTTATACCTTGTTTTTTGTTGGATGAGGTGGAAATTCCGTCATAAACTTGCTGGTAGCCTTGTTTTTATATTGAGTTTTCTTTTATGTATAAGTAAGTTTTCCCTTTATCTACTCTCTGATTCTAGATTGTATTCAGCCCCAAATTGTCTCATTACATTTATTGGCTTAAAATGTCTAATACATCATACATACTTCAAAAAATTGTTGGTACTGAATTTTTGCCAAAAAGTAATCATGTGTCCCCATGGGGCTAGATAAATTTTTGTGTTCTACAAATAAACTTCAAATTGGAGGATTAAAAGCTATAACTTATAACATTTTTGTGTGTTTGTTTATGGATGAATAAAAATCACTGTATTTTGTTCAAGGTTATTTAAAAATAGGATGTTTTATATTACTGACATTATCGGAGTCGACAATTCATTAATATAAGAAACTCAAATTTTGCTTAATCATTTTATCACTACTAGAAAAAGTTGAAATAGCCACGAAAATTTAAAATAATGTCATTATCTGAAGAAATTGATGTGATGTATAAAGATTTAAATAACACAATGAATGAAATAAATAAAAATATTATATTATTAATAGAAAATACCAATAAAATTGCAGATTATACCTTTAATAAATAATATACATGAAACCCTTGATGAAATTAATAGAGATAAAGAAATTGATGAAGATATAAATATTCAAAAAATTAGGAAAATTCTTTATCAATTAGAAACCTTGTTAAAACATGAAGAAAGTAATAGAAGTATAACAATAAAAGATTTAGAAGAAATATTAGTTAGAACAAAAGAAGTAAACCAACTAAAAGTAGTTAAACAAGAACCTATAACTACATTTATGTTAATAAACCCATCATCTTCATGGAGGGGATAAAAACTGAATACATAGAAGCATTAAGAAGATCTAATGATATTGAAGAAATTAGACAATTGATGGAACAACTACAAATAATAGAAGAAGAAAATAAACAAGTAGAAAAAATAGAAAAAAATAGAAACTAAGGAAGAGAATGAAGAAGTAATATTAAATTATAATTCTTCAGAAATAGGATCTGAATTAGGATCTAAATCAGATATAGATGAAATATTTATGGAAAAAGGAGAAACAAGTAATTCTAAACAAAAAAGAAAACGTGAAGAGAGTTGGAATCCTCATAGTTCTTGGGTAAACTATGAAAATGAAACTATGAATCAAAGAAGTTATGCAAAGGCTAGTGGAAAATGGACAAAAGTTGCGGAAGAATTTAAACCTTACTATGAAGAAACTAAATCTAAAAAATTATTAAACTTAGACTGTGTAAGAAATCCAGAGGATATACTACAAAGGTGGTCTAATGATATGATTATGCTTATAGCAACCGATGAAAAATTTCCTAAGATAAACCTAATGGATGTCAAGAATTTAATAGCTTATAGAACAACAGGAAATGTGCTGAAATTCTTAACAAGTATTAATGATGAAACATGGAATCAATATATAGGAATGGTAGAAAATAATAATCAACAATTTACTAAACTAATAATGGAATTAATATATAAAGAATTCATAGGCTACAACACTCTTGAACATAAAGCAGAAGTAAATAAACTTTTGCGAGAAAAGGCAGAAATTCATCTAATTAATATGCAGATATGAAATATGTGTGAAATAGATAGTTTCGTTTGTGAGTATAAAAAATACTATTATGAATTAGATAATGAAACTAGGGAAATATATAGAGGAGTCTTTATATCCAAGTTACCATACCCACTTAGTGCAAAAATAAGAGATATATGGAAATCCCAACCAATTGAATTAGGTGATAGCTTAGGAGGAATTATTCAAATCTTATATAATGAATTAAGACGGCAATGTATAAAGAGTACAAGAGCTAAACAATTAAATAGAGGTAGAACCTCACTTTGTTGTGATATACCAGAGATAGAGCAACCAGGAAATTATGGTTGTAATCAACGAAGTAGAAAAAGTTATAAAAGAAAACATAAATTAAGAAAAACTTATTCAAGAAAAAAGACCTATAAAAATACTAGAAGAAAGTATTTTAGAAAGAGAAAACAAGCACCTAAAAAATATTGTCCAAAAGGAAAAAAGAAATGCGTATGTTGGATATGCAATGTAGAAGGTCATTATGCCAATGAATGTCCGACAAAGAAAGAAAAAGATCTTAAAGAAAACTCAAAACTAATAAAGAAAGTATATAAAATATATAATTTAGAACCATTAGAAGATGAACTAAGTGATTCTGATTGTAGTGTATATGAATATATAGAGGATGAATTATCTTCAGAAGAAACATAATCTGAATAATACATATATCAAAATTAAAATTGAAAAAGAAAACAAAGAAACTGAAGCCTATATAGATACAGGGGCAAGTATTTGTATAGCAACCAAAACATTATTTAGTAAATGGAAAAGTTTAGAAAAACCATTAAAGATCCAAATAGCAGATGACTCAATACACCCACTAAATTGGGTAGCTACAAGAATGACTTTAAATATTGAAAATAAATTATTCATAGTACCTACAATATATCAACAAGAAACAGGGTTAGATATAATAATAGGAAATAATTTCTTACGATTATATGCACCCTTTTGCCAATACTTAGAGTATATATCGATTAAGGCTCCATATATTAAAGGAAAACAACTAAAAGAAATTATAGATATCCCTATTATTCATTCTTCACAAACAATTTATTCAAGAAAACAATCAGAGCTCTCCAGACTAAAACGTGGTGAAATTATAGATTTAGTTTGTAGAAAAATGCGTTATGCATTAATTAATTTAGAACCTGGAAGAAAAATCCCAATACATATTGAAGAACTATTAGATAAAGTGTGTAGTGAAAACCCACTAGACCCTAAAATTAATAATAAAAATATGGAACTAGTTGAATTGAAACTAAAAGACCCAACAAAATAAATCAAATGTAAACCTATGATATACACAAAACAAGATAGAGATGAATTTGCTGAAGATATTAAACAAATGTGTGAGAAAGGATTAATAAGACCATCAAAAAGTAAACATTCAGCACCAGCATTTTATGTTGAAAATCATAATGAGATTAAAAGAGGAAAGAGAAGAATGGTAATTAATTATAAACAAATAAATGATGCTATGGAAGGTGATGCGTATTTTCTTCCAAGAAAGGATTTAATTATTGAAAGAGTTAGAAATATGAATTGGTTTAGTACTTTTGATTGTAAATCTGGATTTTATCAAATAAGATTGTCAGAAGAATCTAAAGCTTTAACAGCATTTAGTTGTCCTCAAGGTCAATATGAATAGAATGTTCTTCCAATGGGAATGAAATAATCACCAGGTATTTTCCAACGCAGGATGGACACTATCCTTAAAGAATTCAAAGATTTTTGTCTTATTTATATTGATGATATATTAATTTTTTCAAATAAGGATCTAGATGATCACTTTAAAAAAGTAGAATTAGTACTTAATAGGTGTTTAGAACATGAAGTAGTATTAAGTAAGAAAAAAGCTATAGTAGCTCAAAATAAAATCAATTATTTAGGATTAGAAATTGAAAAAGGGAAAATAATAATGCAAAAACATGTACTAGAAAAACTTCAAAATTTTCCCACTAAACTAAAAGACAAAAAGGAATTACAAAGATTTCTTGGATTACTAACATATATTTCAAATGAAGGTTTTATTAAAAATCTTGCAGCTGAAAGAAAATTACTTCAACAAAAACTTAAGAAGGATGCTATTTGGTCATGGACCGAAGAAGACGAAATACTTATTACTAAATTGAAATATTTATGTCGAGATCTTCCTGAATTATATCATCCATCAGATGATGATCTAATTATTATTGAAACTGACGCATCAAATGAATGTTGGGGAGGTGTTATGAAAGCTAAGCCCCCTGGCCAAAAGAAAGAATTACTATGCAGATATATGTCTGGAACCTTTTCAGACAGTGAAATTAATTATCCTACTCATGAAAAAGAAACATTAGCATTAATTCGGATGTTAGAAAAACATCGAATTTATGTTCTTGATAAAGAATTTCTTATTAGAACCGATTCTACTTATGTTGCAGGTTTCAAAAATATTAATCATAAAGGAACTTACAAGCAAGGCAGGCTTATAAGATGGCAGATGAAACTAGCCTAATATAATTACTCAATTACTCACATTAAAGGCGAAAAGAACGTACTTGCAGATATACTTTCTAGAGAATGGAACGAATCTCAGAAGAAATTTTGAAACAACAATTGGAGTTAAAAGAAGCACTAAGAATTCACAAAATAAAAGAGCAGGAACTGATTGGAAAGGAAGTGGAATTAATCGATAAGGAAATAGAAATTATAAAATCTCAACTTAGAATGAAGAATCCACTTGAAGAGATTAAATTAAAAGAACCTAAGAAATGGTATGCAGTATTTAACGGACCATTTCCAGGAATTTATGATGAATGGTATAAAGCAGCCCCTCACTGTACAAAAATCACAGGAGTTACTTATAAAGGGTATGCCACCAAAGAAGGAGCTGAAAAAGCAATGAATGATCATAGAGAATCAGAAAAATCAAGAAAAGAGATTTATCTTGGCCCAAGAACTTTTTCAGAAACAACAAAGAATAATGCACCAGAAAGAACATCCATAAAAATCTTAGGAAGAATTCCTTCTTCCCTGGATAATTTGCCAATTATGTCTCGAAAAGAGCATGAAAATCAGGTTAAATTCTCTGAAGAAAAATTTAAGGAGAATTTAAAAAGACTTACTTACTGGACCGAGAAAGAAAATACTAATTGTTTCTATATGGTGCATAGAAAGCTTTTTGGAGTAAAAGCTATAACTACACCAGGAGCATCCCAATTACTAACATTTAATATGTTCCAATTTGGACTTATTGAATGCCTTTATTTAAGTAAAAATCTGGAAGAAATTAATCTTTTCTCATATAATTTTAAAGAATCAGTCCAGAATTTTAAAAAGAATATTGCTGGAGAAAGAAATATTTATTTAAAATTTTATTCAGCCTATCCGGATTTTACAACGAATCAACCAGCCAAGCACTTTGTCTTCACTGGAGTAAGCAATATTCAATTTCCTTTAAGAGATGACTCAAAAGAAGAAATGTATGATGATGATCACTTAAATATAGTTTTATCTAATCAACTTTCAAGCATATTCTTTCAATGTCAAGCTATTGGAAAGAATTCATGTGTGAAAGTATTGTACAAAGCACCTAATCTCCTACTACTAAGCAAGACAAGTGGAAAAGCAATAAAAGATAGAGATATCCATCTATTGACATCTTTTGAGCTACCATTCTATGCATTCAATATGGAGACAATGAATTATAAGCCATGTGTACTTAAGGAGTTATGTTCAAGTATAAAAAAGAGTGAAAATCATGCATGTGAAAGATGTTTTCAAGAAAAAGATGCCGTGGAAGTGACCAAGTGTCTAGAAAAGTCCATGTGTCTTAAGGATGAGGACAAGGAGGAAGCAATAATAGAGTCATGAAGATGAGGATAAAGGAAAGCAATAATAGAGTCATGAAGATGAGGATAAGGGGAAGCAATAATAGAGTTATGAAGTAGATAAAAAGTAAAGTCATTTGTCATGTAGTGTTTAAGTGTCTTAAATAAGTAGCACTATAGATGAATAGCACTATGCATTATTGTGAATAGAAAATAATATTATAATGTGTGTTTAGGGCTATAAATAAGTGCTTCTACAATGGGAAGAAGCAAGTTGTAGAAAACAACCTTTGTGTAAGTTTCTCTTTAGAAACATTTGCTAATCCTTTAGGATTTAGCTTGACACCTTTTGTGTGCGTTGTTGTAACATAAACTTATATCAATAAAACTATGTTTCTACTTATTCAAGAATCATTCAATTAAATTACACAACATATATATCTATTAATCAACTATCTCACATAAACTTACGGAAGCAGCGGTGGACCAAAATTTCAGAAGAAATCATGATCAGGTATAATTTCTTTACTTACTTACTTTTATTAAGTGTTATAATTTTCTTACATGTCTAGCATAACAAAAATGGAAAAAGAAATAGTAAACGATATAGAACATTTACATATTACTGAAGAAGATGGAAATTATGAAGGAAGTATTTTAATAGATCCAACCTTATTTCAAAAAATACAAAAGGAAGACTTAGATTTAACTAAGGATGCAAATATGAAGGGAAAAGATAGAATTGGAGGAATAATGAAAAGATTTAACCAAAAGGATAATATTATATATTATGGTAAAATAATTAATGAAACACCAACTGATATAGCAGATGCCCAAGGACATACCTATATACAATTATTAAATAAAAAGAAACTCATGGAACTCAAGAAAAATATAAAGAAAGTTGAACATATAAATAAAATAGGATATATTCATATAGGAGCAGTGCAAGTATTAATCAAAGCAACTTTTGAATAAGGAATAAATTCTCCAGTAGAACTAATATTAAAAGATGATAGAATTACAGACCCAGTAGATAAAATACTTGGAGTAGTAGAAGGAAATTTAGCTTATGGTAAACTAAAATTTGAAATACATCCAAATATTAGAATACCTTTAAATACTCAAAGATAAGAGCAAACTTTAACTCTTGAACACAAATTCCTTAGAGAAAATTTAATGAGATCAGGAGATAAAATATTTTCAATCACTCATTGTGTTAATTATGCATTAACTAATTCTCACCATAGTATTACCTTTAGAAATAATAGTAGAATTGATATTCCAAGTCTTTTTGAAGATATAGGAAAAATTTATTATCTAAAGAAAAATGAAATAACTGAGCTAGGAACTTTTATGAATAAATCAAAGTTTTTAGAGTTAAAAAAAAATCAAATACCAAAACCACTTAGATTTTATGAACCTGAAAAAATTGAAGAAAGTGATATTGATAAACTTTTAAACCAAGTAAAGGACTTAACAACATATTTAAAAAATAGATTATAAATTTAAACAAAATGAGTATTGCTGAATTTAATATAAAAGAAAAAGAAAAAGAAATAGTTTTAAAAATAAAAGAAATAGATATAACTTATTTTGATAATATTGAAAATAAAGAGAAAGATTTTTATGAAAAACTAAGATGTATTTGGAAATTTACTTTACCAAATGACTTAAAAACAAAAATATGTAAAGAATACGGAAAATTATGTGCACAAGCTATACTTTTTGAAAATGAAATAGATTATGCACTAGAAAGTGATATAAATTATATTTTATTAGTTGAAAGTTTTTATGATGATGAAGTTATAATAGCTTTAATAGAAAATGATGAAATTTGGGACAATTTTGATGATGATTAAGCTAATAAAAATAAATTATAAAATTATTTCAATAAATAATGAGGTATCATTTTTGGTATCAGAGCACTAAGATTCAAATTAATTAAATTTTATTATTAAAAAATAAAAATAAAAATAAAAATAAAAATAAATTTAAAACTAGAAAATGAGTATAGTTAATGAAAGATTACGAATTATAGAACTTAATAGTTTAATTAAAAGAACAAGAGGTCACATAAAAATATTATATGATAAACTAGATTATTATTTAATAATAGGAGTTGATTTTGAAATTGAAAGAATTACAAAACACCTTTTAGAATATGAAAATAAATTAGATTTTTACAAAGCAAGGTTAAAAGAATTAAATGAATATAAAAATATCCGTCACTGGGATTTGCGACAAAGGAATTAGAGACCAAAGTTAAAATTCAATCAGTAAAAACCGTCACTATCATGACTTATTTTAGCTGTGTATGAACATGATTCAAGAATTCACTAAATTAATCTCTTTAATAATATAAATAAAAGTTAAAGTAGATGTAAGAGCTTGAAAGGCACATTTCATATCTAGAATGAAACTTGAACTTTTCCATTATTTTAAGTGGAAAATTTCACTGATAACAAACTTTGGTGTTAATAGGACAATAATTAATTATACTTCAATATATTACTCCCTCTGCTCCTTTATAATTGTCATTTTTGTGAAAAAAATTTGTTTCTTTTTAAGTGTCACATTTCAAAATTCAAGAAAGTATTTTTGTTGTTTTGTCAAAATTACCCCTAATCATTATGATAGAGAGAGAAAAAGTTAAATAGTAAAGTATTAAAAAGTTTAGGGTATTATTGGAAAAATATAATTATTATTTAAAAAGTAACAATAATCATTGGTTGTCTTGGTATGTGAAAAAACTTAAAAAAATGACAATTATAAAGAAACAGAGATAGTAATAACATGCCGTACACAATTACTGAACCAGAAAACTAGTTGATTAGGAAGATTCTAACTTTCAAAAATTTCCAATATTCAATACTAAATTTTATTATTTAAATATTAAGGTGTATACATTATTATCAATATTGATTTTTTAAAAATGCAATCGTACACAGAAGTGATTTTACATATATAAACTACCCTATTTTGAACTATACATAACAAAAAAATTCTTTTTTAATTATTTGCACAAAATGGGACATGGACAACAAATGATTGAGCATTAAGTAATGTATAATGAAAGATTCTAAATTCAAACTTTATTGGAATGCTGTAAGGCCTGACATATACTCAGAGAATCGAATAAGCTCAATTCCCAACATATCACAAACATGTAGTATGTCAAATATACATAAAAGTGAAATTCATTAGATTACATATAGATTTATTGTTAATTCATTCATGTGTATGTCAAAGTGTTTCTTTTAATATATAATCTCTATGATTAGGGTTGTTATCGGTTCGGTTTGATCCGAATATTTGTTATCTCGAGAATCAGACTAAAATAATAATTGGATAAATCCGGACCGGACCGAAACAATGATCAAAACCGGACCATTACTTCGGATATCCGACAAAAGTATCCAATAAATATCTAATATAGTATCCATTTTTGGTATCGGATAAAAAAATTATTCATTCCCGGACTGAGTAACATTTCGGCCGGTTCATTAGTCTGATTCCACCGGTTCGGTTCCCAGTCCGGTTCTCGGATCCAGAGGTCCAAAAACAACCCTATCTATGACTCTTAAAACATTAAATTTAAGTATCTTTTCATTTATAAAAGACTTAATCTTCAATATTTCAAATAATAATGTGAAACCTTTTTCTTTATATATGACAACAATCTCTTTCAAATATTAGTTTTCCTTCAAACGAAATCTTTTTTATTCACATACAATTTTTTTGTTGTTGACACCCTTACCACATTAGAGATACTTCAACATGACATCTTATCATGAAAACTTTCTACAGAAAGAGTCGGCGTCTTAGTTGAACCATCAACTTTGATATCATTGATGAATCATGAGGGGAGTATACATCCACAATGGTCAAGAGCAATCAAATAAGTGAAAGTGAGACACCATTTATTTACCAAAAATTTCAAGGCATTAAGTTATGTGGATCATCTCACTTATTTTAAAAAGTGTTCAGCCTCCATTTTTTATGCATGTGACACTTTTAACTCACACTTAGTATTACAATAATCGAGAATGATTTATCTCATTTTTTTCTCTCTAGCAGCTGATTTTCTCCATTTTTTTCTCATTATTGCTCTAATATCACTCTAATAGAAATTAACACAAAAACACAATACCAACCAACACACATTAGATATAAAATTACAACTTGAAAAAAATTGTTGAGGAGCAACAATAAATATATGGCAACAAATATATCAATTGAAAGCAAATAAATAGTGTCAATTCTTTAATGTGGAAAACCCTCAAAAGAAGGGTAAAACCCATGTGTGGTCTGAGTCCAATAAATAGCTCTACTATAATACAAAAAACCCTAAACCTAAATAGTACAAAAAACCAATCAAAACAACAAAACACAAAAACTTAAAAACTTATAATTTGAGAATGAGAAGACAAAAGATCCCAAAACACCTAATGCAATGCGAATGTGATATCTCTCTTACCAGCCATTGTTTTGATGATTGGAATATAACATTATGTCTCATAAACCTTATGTCCAAAAACTAGCTCAATCCAATACTAATCGAGAATGCATTTTCTCACCTCTTTTCTAATTAGTGACTAATTTTTTTCTTTTCTTTTCTCTCTATGTCCCGACTCTAGAATAATTATCTCCACTTAATAGTGAGACACAAATAAGTTAACAAATTAGAGGTTTTCTCTACATAACACTTAACATATTTCTCCCTCACAACTATAGGAGGTAATCGTCAGACCAACCACATCACAAGTTCCAAACTTCCCTCTTTATAGTGCTTTTGTCATCATATCTATGCCATTACCATTACTATGAACTTTAACATACTCCAACAACCATGCATGAGATACATGTATCTAATGAAACTTCACATCAATGTATTGAACCTATTATAAAAAGTAGGATTGTTGCCAACATGAATATCAATTTGACAATCAACAAATAGTACGTACATATTTAACTCAAATATTGTTATTTTTAATCTTATCTCGTATAATTTTATCACATATCAAATTAAAGATAACATTCTCATCTCTACTACACTTATTTTATTTTCTTGTTAATTCTAAACCGCCAAACATTTTGCCACATACAAAATCACATATCTTTCTGCTGTTTAATAAAGTTTTCCCTTCTAGTTTGTGTCACATTAAATACTTGATGTCTCTTCAATTTCAGCCATTCAATTTAAATTCGACGGAAGAGTTCCCCTTCTAAAAATTCCTAAAACTTTTGTTTTCCAAACAATAGGAGTATTATTCCTATGAAAATGATTAGAATTTTTTTTTTAATACCTTCTAACAAACTCATCCCAACTATTTTTATAAGAAAGTAGAATCTCCACTACTCTTAAAAACCCTATCCCACAGAGAGGTTTCTTCTTTGTCTTTACATAAAATAGAGAAAAATATAAAGCTACATACCATTGAAATATTTTAAGATAGACAAACAATCTTCTTGGGATCACCAATATTTTGTTTACTTTCACTTTTTTTCCATTTTTCGTATAGACAGAAACAGTGATCACACATCCTATTCCCACCATGATCGATCATATATACCTTGTATTGTTCTATCTAATTCCCTTTACTTTCTTTTCTTTTACTAAAGCTGTTTCCTTCACACCTCTTTCAAAAACCCTCATGCACTTTCCCTTTATACCAAAAAATGCTAACACCATATATTTCAAATGCAAAAGAATCTATCAAAACATGGTGATCTTGTCCCACGTGGGAATCACATACATATGTCGCAATGTCAGTGGTGAGTTTCTCTTGTAAGGGAGCAATAGTTATCAATGACAAGGTCCCCTCCATACAAATATATCCCTTTCATACTTCAAATCAATGTAATTGCTAACATCAATATATGAATTGTGGTTGTGAGAATGACCTTACTTGTGTTTGTTTCCTACATCCGCATATTTCAATGTTGTTAATGTGAAAATTGAGAACGATTTCAAGGTTTTAAAAAATTATTTGTGGCCGTAATGACAGCTACGAAAATCGGTATTAGTAGGTACTAATATTTTAAAAATCAGACCGAGCATCAAATCGATGAGGATGGATAATTTGTTTATTGGCCAAATTATTGAGTCAAAGGTCGAACTGCATGATTAAACTAGATTAAATAGGATAACTTAATTAAATAAAACAAATAAGTCAATTGATTAAACCGGTACCTATAACAAAACTATATTGTTATTAAATCGGTTGAATTAAATGATTCGATCTCTAAAAAAATCACGACACTTACCAAATTTCAAAATTTATTACAAGTTTATTCTTTAAATTCCAATTTTAAACATAATCATCACATATAACAAAATAGTACAAAATACAAATCAAAATAATTTTTGAACAAAGTCTAATTACAAAATAAACTAAATAAAAAAATAATAAATGCAGTGTTTAATAAATATAATTTTAAGGAAAGAGTTGTTCTTGATAAGTTTTGAACAAAATTGACTTATAGTTTAATTTTAATTTTTTTTCATCAAAACGACGTTGTTTTGTCTGAGGAACAAAAAACAAGCATTTAATCTGTCGATTTTTCAAAATGTTGTCAGCTCGACGGTTTTTATCGATTGGGTCGGTTCTGACCAACTCTAATTGGTTTAAAAGTTTACCCGATCCAACAATCAAATCACATCAATTACCATTCTAGCTCCCTTTTCGATTAGCCGATCCGGTCCAATTTTTAAAACATTGTCACTGTCTCTCAAATTTTTCTCTGATTTTTATAGTTGCTAATCCCTCATATTTGGTAAACAATTTTCATTATAAATATTTGAACAATATTATTTTTTTATTTTTAATACAAGTTAATTTGTAGTTTCTTATTTCTTATTTTTAATATTAATTTATATTTTCTTTTATATTTAGTCACATGCATATGTAGTGTCTGCATCCGCCCATACTCCTAACCACCTATAAACTTTATATTTCCTTTGTTCCACAATGAGTGGTCCAGCATACCATTTCACACAGATTAAAAAGTGTATAAAAATAAGAGAGAATATTATTTTTACTATAATACCCTTATCATACAGTGAATAGTGAAATTTTTATTAATTAGAAGGTAGAATTAAAAAACATATATTAAAAATTAAAATGAATCATTTATTTTAATACATCAATTTATTTCAAATAGATCACTTATTGTGGGACCCAAAAAATACCAAATTATGTCACAAACAAATGGAATGGCAACTCAACTTGATTTCCACATTGAGCACAAAAAGTCTCCTCTAAATCAATACTAATATTTGGAACTTGAGCACACAGTCTCTAAATCAATATTCAATACTAATATTTTGAAAATACTAATAAACTTATAGTTAGACCGTGTATAGTATTTTCTATCAAGAAAATCAAACCACCTAGTTAACAAATGTAAACTCCCATAAATAAACAAATTAATCAAATGGTAACTGTTCTAAGGTTCATGCATTCACATTATCCAATCAATTATAATCACACCAAATAAGATTCTAGCCATTAAAATACTGATTTTGAGAGAAAAGGAGAAGAGTTGAAGATTAAACTTAAACATTTGAAAAACCTTGCTCGTGCATAGGACAAGCCCACAATCCATCTCAATCACCTCTCATGATTATAATTTTGAAAACAAATATAGTCAACCAAATGAATGACTTACACATAACAAAAGATTCTTTCATTTTGAGACCACACAAGAATAATAATTGTTAAAGTTGGTAGCCTAACAGCCATTGTAGTTGGAGGCACGTAAAAAATCTTTTTCCTTAAAAAACTAGAATTTCAAAATTTAAATTCTAATCACATGAAAATTTAATGAAAAAAATGTATTTCTAAAATTCTTTCAATAGTAATTTCAAGCATTTCTTAATCAATATTTTACATAATAAATTGAAATTCTAATATATTAATCTTTTCAGACATGTGAGTTTAGAACGGATAAAAAAAATAATATGGCATTGAAAGTAAAAATATTAAAATGTTAAAATCCACTACTAGAAAAAGTTGAAATAGCCACGGAAATTTTAAAATAATGTCATTATCTGAAGAAATTGATGTGATGTATAAAGATTTAAATAACACAATGAATGAAATAAATAAAAATATTATATTATTAATAGAAAATACCAATAAAATTGCAGATTATACCTTTAATAAAATAAAAAATGGTCTTAATGAAATAAATAATATACATGAAACCCTTGATGAAATTAATAGAGATAAAGAAATTGATGAAGATATAAATATTCAAAAAATTAGGAAAATTCTTTATCAATTAGAAACCTTGTTAAAACATGAAGAAAGTAATAGAAGTATAACAATAAAAGATTTAGAAGAAATATTAGTTAGAACAAAAGAAGTAAACCAACTAAAAGTAGTTAAACAAGAACCTATAACTACATTTATGTTAATAAATCCATCATCTTCATGGAGGGGATAAAAACTGAATACATAGAAGCATTAAGAAGATCTAATGATATTGAAGAAATTAGACAGTTGATGGAACAACTACAAATAATAGAAGAAGAAAATAAATAAGTAGAAAAAATAGAAAAAATAGAAACTAAGGAAGAGAATGAAGAAGTAATATTAAATTATAATTCTTCAGAAATAGGATCTGAATTAGGATCTGAATCAGATATAGACGAAATATTTATGGAAAAAGGAGAAACAAGTAATTCTAAACAAAAAAGAAAACGTGAAGAGAGTTGGAATCCTCATAGTTCTTGGGAAAACTATGAAAATGAAACTATGAATAAAAAAGGTTATGCAAAGGCCAGTGGAAAATGGACAAAAGTTGCGGAAGAATTTAAACCTTATTATGAAGAAACTAAATCTAAAAAATTATTAAACTTAGACTGTGTAAGAAATCCAGAGGATATACTACAAAGGTGGTCTAATGATATGATTATGCTTATAGCAACCGATGAAAAATTTTCTAAGATAAATCTAATGGATGTCAAGAATTTAATAGCTTATAGAACAACAGGAAATGTGCTGAAATTCTTAACAAGTATTAATGATGAAACATGGAATCAATATATAGGAATGGTAGAAAATAATAATCAACAATTTGCGAAACTAATAATGGAACTAATATATAAAGAATTCATAGGCTACAATACTCTTGAACATAAAACAGAAGTAAATAAACTTTTGCGAGAAAAGGCAGAAATTCATCTAATTAATATGCAAATATGTAATATGTGTGAAATAGATAGTTTCATTTGTGAGTATAAAAAATACTATTATGAATTAGATAATGAGACTAGGGAAATATATAGAGGAGTCTTTATATCCAAGTTACCATACCCACTTAGTACAAAAATAAGAGATATATGGAAATCCCAACCAATTGAATTAGGTGATAGCTTAGGAGGAATTATTCAAATTTTATATAATGAATTAAGACGGCAATGTATAAAGAGTACAAGAGCTAAACAATTAAATAGAGGTAGGACCTCACTTTGTTGTGATATACCAGAGATAGAGCAACCAGGAAATTATGGTTGTAATCAACGAAGTAGGAAAATTTATAAAAGAAAACATAAATTAAGAAAAACTTATCCAAGAAAAAAGGCCTATAAAAATACTAGAAGAAAGTATTTTAGAAAGAGAAAACAGACACCTAAAAAATATTGTCCAAAAGGAAAAAAGAAATGCGTATGTTGGATATGCAATGTAGAAGGTCATTATGCCAATGAATGTCCAACAAAGAAAGAAAAAGATGTTAAAGAAAAATCAAAACTAATAAAGAAAGTATATAAAATATATAATTTAGAACCATTAGAAGATGAATTAAGTGATTCTGATTGTAGTGTATATGAATATATAGATGATGAATTATCTTCAGAAGAAACAGAATCTGAATAGTACATATATCAAAATTAAAATTGAAAAAGAAAACAAAGAAACTGAAGCCTATATAGATACAGGAGCAAGTATTTGTATAGCAACCAAAGCATTATTTAGTAAATGGAAAAGATTAGAAAAACCATTAAAGATTCAAATAGCAGATGGCTCAATACACCCACTAAATTGGGTAGCTACAAGAATAACTTTAAATATTGAAAATAAATTATTCATAGTACCTACAATATATCAACAAGAAACAGGGTTAGATATAATAATAGGAAATAATTTCTTACGACTATATGCACCCTTTTGCCAATACTTAGAGTATATATCGATTAAGGCTCCATATATTAAAGGAAAACAACTGAAAGAAATTATAGATATCCCTATTATTCATTCCTCACAAACAATTTATTCAAGAAAACAATCAGAGCTCTCCAGACTAAAACGTGGTGAAATTATAGATTTAGTTTGTAGAAAAATGCGTTATGCATTAATTAATTTAGAACCAGGAAGAAAAATCCCAATACATATTGAAGAACTATTAGATAAAGTGTGTAGTGAAAACCCACTAGATCCTAAAATTAATAATAAAAACATGGAACTAGTTGAATTGAAACTAAAAGATCCAACAAAAGAAATCAAATGTAAGCCTATGATATACACAAAACAAGATAGAGATGAATTTGCTGAAGATATTAAGCAAATGTGTGAGAAAGGATTAATAAGACCATCAAAAAGTAAACATTCAGCACCAGCGTTTTATGTTGAAAATCATAATGAGATTAAAAGAGGAAAGAGAAGGATGGTAATTAATTATAAACAAATAAATGATGCTATGGAAGGAGATGCGTATTTTCTTCCAAGAAAGGATTTAATTATTGAAAGAGTTAGAAATATGAACTGGTTTAGTACTTTTGATTGTAAATCTGGATTTTATCAAATAAGATTATCAGAAGAATCTAAAGCTTTAACAGCATTTAGTTGTCCTCAAGGTCAATATGAATGGAATGTTCTTCCAATAGGAATGAAACAATCACCAGGTATTTTCCAACGCAGGATGGATTCTATTCTTAAAGAATTCAAAGATTTTTGTCTTATTTATATTGATGATATATTAGTTTTTTCAAATAAGGATCTAGATGATCACTTTAAAAAAGTAGAATTAGTACTTAATAGGTGTTTAGAACATGGAGTAGTATTAAGTAAGAAAAAAGCTGTAGTAGCTCAAAATAAAATCAATTATTTAGGATTAGAAATTGAAAAAGGGAAAATAATAATGCAAAAACATGTATTAGAAAAACTTCAAAATTTTCCCACTAAACTAAAAGACAAAAAGGAATTACAAAGATTTCTTGGATTACTAACATATATTTCAAATGAAGGTTTTATTAAAAATCTTGCAGCTGAAAGAAAATTACTTCAACAAAAACTTAAGAAGGATGCTATTTGGTCATGGACCGAAGAAGACGAAATACTTATTACTAAATTGAAATATTTATGTCAAGATCTTCCTGAATTATATCATCCATCAGATGATGATCTAATTATTATTGAAACTGACGCATCAAATGAATGTTGGGGAGGTGTTATGAAGGCTAAGCCCCCTGGCCAAAAGAAAGAATTACTATGCAGATATATGTCTGGAACCTTTTCAGACAGTGAAATTAATTATCCTACTCATGAAAAAGAAACATTAGCATTAATTCGGATGTTAGAAAAACATCGAATTTATGTTCTTGATAAAGAATTTATTGTTAGAACTGATTCTACTTATGTTGCAGGTTTCAAAAATATTAATCATAAAGGAACTTACAAGCAAGGCAGGCTTATAAGATGGCAGATGAAACTAGCCGAATATAATTACTCAATTACTCACATTAAGGGCGAAAAGAACGTACTTGTAGACATACTTTCAAGAGAATGGAACGAATCTCAGAAGAAATTTTGAAACAACAATTGGAGTTAAAAGAAGCACTAAGAATTCACAAAATAAAAGAGCAAGAACTGATTGGAAAGGAAGTGGAATTAATCGATAAGGAAATAGAAATTTTAAAATCTCAACTTAAGATGAAGAATCCACTTGAAGAGATTAAACTAAAAGAACCTAAGAAATGGTATGTAGTATTTAACGGACCATTTCCAGGAATTTACGATGAATGGTATAAAGCAGCCCCTCACTGTACAAAAATCTCAGGAGTTACTTATAAAGGGTATGCCACCAAAGAAGAAGCTGAAAAAGCAATGAATGATCATAGAGAATCAGAAAAATCAAGAAAAGAGATTTATCTTGGCCCAAGAACTTTTTCAGAAACAACAAAGAATAATGCACCAGAAAGAACATCTATGAAAATCTTAGGAAGAATTCCTTCTTCCCTGGATAATTTGCCAATTATGTCTCGAAAAGAGCATGAAAATCAGGTTAAATTCTCTGAAGAAAAATTTAAGGAGAATTTAAAAAGACTTACTTACTGGACCGAGAAAGAAAATACTAATTGTTTCTATATGGTGGATAGAAAGCTTTTTGGAGTAAAAGCTATAATTACACCAGGAGCATCCCAGTTACTAACATTTAATATGTTCCAATTTGGACTTATTGAATGCCTTTATTTAAGTAAAAATCTGGAAGAAATTAATCTTTTCCCATATAATTTTAAAGAATCAGTCCAGAATTTTAAAAAGAATATTGCTGGAGAAAGAAATATTTATTTAAAATTTTATTCAGCCTATCCGGATTTTACAACGAATCAACCAGCCAAGCACTTTGTCTTCATTGGAGTAAGCAATAATCAATTTCCTTTAAGAGATGACTCAAAAGAAGAAATGTATGATGATGATCACTTAAATATAATTTTATCCAATCAACTTTCAAGCATATTCTTTCAATGTCAAGCTATTGGAAAGAATTCATGTATGAAAGTATTGTACAAAGCACCTAATTTCCTACTACTAAGCAAGACAAGTGGAAAGGTACTAAAGGATAGAGATATCCATCTATTGACCTCTTTTGAGCTACCATTCTATGCATTTGATAAGGAGACAATGAATTATAAGTCATGTGTACTTAAGGAGTTATGTTCAAGTATAAAAAAGAGTGAAAATCATGCATGTGAAAGATGTTTTCAAGAAAAAGATGCCGTGGAAGTAACCAAGTGTCTAGAAAAGTCCATGTGTCTTAAGGATGATGACAAGGATGAAGCAATAATGGAGTCATGAAGATGAGGATAAAGGAAAGCAATAATAGAGTCATGAAGATGAGGATAAGGGGAAGTAATAATAGAGTCATGAAGTAGATAAAAAGTAAAGTCATTTGTCATGTAATGTTAAAGTGTCTTAAATAAGTAGTACTATAGATGAATAGTACTATGCATTATTGTGAATAGAAAATAATATTATAATGTGTGTTTAGGGCTATAAATAAGGGCTTCTACCATGGGAAGGAGCAAGTTGTGAAAAACAACCTTTGTGTAAGTTTCTCTTTAGAAACATATGCTAATCCTTGTAGGATTTAGCTTGGCACCTTTTGTGTGCATTGTTGTAACATAAACTTATATTAATAAAACCATGTTTCTACTTATTCAAGACTCATTCAATTAAATTACACAACATATATATCTATTAATCAACTATCTCACATAAACTTACGGAAGCAGCGGTGGACCAAAATTTCAGAAGAAATCATGATCAGGTATAATTTCTTTATTTACTTACTTTTATTAAGTGTTATAATTTTCTTATATGTCTAGCATAACAAAAATGGATAAAGAAATAGTAAATGATATAGAACATTTACATATTACTGAAGAAGATGGAAATTACGAAGGAAGTATTTTAATAGATCCAACCCTATTTCAAAAAATACAAAAGGAAGACTTAGATTTAACTAAGGATGCAAATATGAAGGGAAAAGATAGAATTGGAGGAATAATGAAAAGATTTAACCAAAAGGATAATATTATATATTATGGTAAAATAATTAATGAAACACCAACTGATATAGCAGATGCCCAAGGACATACCTATATACAATTATTAAATAAAAAGAAACTTATGGAACTCAAGAAAAATATAAAGAAAGATGAACATAGAAATAAGATAGGATATATTCATATAGGAGCAGTGCAAGTATTAATCAAAGCAACTTTTCAAGAAGGAATAAATTCTCCAGTAGAACTAATATTAAAAGATGATAGAATTACAGACCCAGTAGATAAAATACTTGGAGTAGTAGAAGGAAATTTAGCTTATGGTAAACTAAAATTTGAAATACATCCAAATATTGGAATACCTTTAAATACTCAAAGATTAGAGCAAACTCTAACTCTTGAACACAAATTCCTTAGAGGAAATTTAATGAGATCAGGAGATAAAATATTTTCAATCACTTATTGTGTTAATTATGCATTAACTAATTCTCACCATAGTATTACCTTTAGAAATAATAATAGAATTGATATTCCAAGTCTTTTTGAAGATATAGGAAAAATTTATTATCCAAAGAAAAATGAAATAACTGAGCTAGGAACTTTTATGAATAAATCAAAGTTTTTAGAGTTAAGAAAAAATCAAATACCAAAACCACTTAGATTTTATGAACCTGAAAATATTGAAGAAAGTGATATTGATAAACTCTCAAACCAAGTAAAGGACTTAACAACATATTTAAAAAATAGATTATAAATTTAAACAAAATGAGTATTGCTGAATTTAGTATAAAAGAAAAAGAAAAAGAAATAGTTATAAAAATAAAAGAAATAGATATAACTTATTTTGATAATATTGAAAATAAAGAGAAAGATTTTTATGAAAAATTAAGATGTATTTGGAAATTTACTTTACCAAATGACTTAAAAACAAAAATATGTAAAGAATATGGAAAATTATGTGCACAAGCTATACTTTTTGAAAATGAAATAGATTATGCACTAGAAAGTGATATAAATTATATTTTATTAGTTGAAAGTTTTTATGATGATGAATTTATAATAGACTTAGCTTTAATAGAAAATGATGAAATTTGGGACTATTTTGATGATGACTAAGCTAATAAAAATAAATTATAAAATTATTTCAATAAATAATGAGGTATCATTTTTGGTATCAGAGCACTAAGATTCAAATTAATTAAATTAAAAAAAAAAAAAACTAGAAAATGAGTATAGTTAATGAAAATTTACGAATTATAGAACTTAATAGTTTAATTAAAAGAACAAGAGGTCACATAAAAATATTATATGATAGACTAGATTATTATTTAATAATAGGAGTTGATTTTGAAATTGAAAGAATTACAAAACACCTTTTAGAATATGAAAATAAATTAGATTTTTATAAAGCAAGGTTAAAATAATTAAATGAATATACAAATATCCGTCACTGAGATTTGCGACCAAGGAATTAGAGACCAAAGTTAAAATTCGGTCGGTAAAAACCGTCACTATCATGACTTATTTTAGCTGTGATCATTTCAAATTGCAACTTCTGTCTTACACCTAAAAAATCACAATATTCACACTGCATTTTAAAATCATTACACCAACTTAAAAAATATTTGTGTTGTTCTAGACCGGTCTTAGGTCTATATACGTGGAAGCCTAACTGCGAGAAGGTCCATCTCATAGGCATAAACGCTAGGTCGGTGAAGATCCCCATCATCGGATTTGATAGAAGATTTTTCTGGATTCTACACATTATAACTGTCCTCCATATATAAAATTCTTTACACGCCGATCTCAAATATATATTTTACTCATTCTCACTTACACTACCTTTTATTTTAACTTTAGCATTTGAGTGATAATCTTGCAAGTGTGTCCCGTTCTACCATAGCAGGAAATCTTCTACCGCGCACCCGAGTCCTCTTCCATTCAATCTCCAACACATTCTATTGTAAAGATTTACTTGACTCCAAACCAAATTTAAGCCCCATTTTTCCAAACAACCAGTAAGGTTAAGAAAAAAAACTCACACCTGATATATAGTACCTATATAGTGCACTCTATAGTATTGTTACATACACAGTATTGAGAAATTGACAATCTTCCACAAACATTGCCAGTCTCGAACATGCATGGGTCGTTTTCAAATGTATATGTGTTCTATTTAAAAATGATTAAATTATTATTTCTTAAAGCTTAAGAAATAATAATTGGATTCTTGCAAACAAATTAACCACTTTCACTATTGTGCCAAGAATATAACTATAGATATGTGAGCATGAATTGTGCCGCTATCAAATGATTATTACCACTTAAATAGCAAATAATTGGCCAGCTTTTAGGAATTTCCTATTTTACAATGGCTTGAACTTTACCTACTTAATTTTTTTAACATGGTCATGTATGTGACCATATCTATTTGGATTTAAAGTGCATCAATAAACGGACAACCTAGCAAGATATTCTTTTAGGCAAAATAAATGCTCATATCTCTAATGTCCTCATCATATATTTGCTTACCTATATTAATTATGAAGTCATTTCAAAATTTTCTCATAATGCCATGGTAAGGTCACACCTCTATCTAGCCCTAATCAAACCCTCTAAAGAAATAAAAAAAATTAAAAAGTGAAATAATATCTCCGGCAAGACAATAGATCTCCCAAGCCACCAAAATATTTTGTACTTCGTATTTTTCACAATATTACAATTTGAAAGCAGACTCTACATGTACAACAAATAGAATTAAAAAAATTATTCAAAACTATTGTTGAAGGAACTAGTATCCGGATTCTCCTAAAAAAAAAGTAAACTATAGGTTGATGCAATTAAGTAGACATCATCATTCCTATGACACCAGCACCAACGGTCTTATTGTAAAGAAAAAAATTATTTTCTATATTGTTAGAAGAATTCTCATCGACCAGCTCGTACTCATAGACAAAAAGAGATCTCATTCATTAAAGGTTACAAAACATAGTCTCGTCCTCCAAGAAACCAACATTACCTACCTTCCTATAGGTTTGGTTAGAAATAAGATAAAGTCTATGGAACATGACTCTAAGAGAAATAGTCTCGTCCGATGATCATCCCAAAAAGAGGTATGCATGCTAATCCTCATTGGCTGCTACTCTTAATTTCGAGGTTGAGCAAAAGGATGTGAAGACGACTTTCCTTCATGGTGATTTAGAGGAAGAGATTTACATAAAATAATCTGATAGTTTTCAAGTTAAAGGCAAAGAAGATCATGTGTGTAGATTAAAAAAGAGTATATATATATATATATATATATATATATATATATATATATATATATATATATATATATATATATATATATATATATATATATATATATATATATATATATATATTGAAGCAAGCTTCAAGGAAGTGGTACAAGAACTTTGAATATATTATGTATTGCCATGGATTCCATAAAACTAATTGCGTCTTTTCTAGTCAATTTTCTAAGGATGAATCCAGTATTTTGTTGTTATATGCTGATGATATTTTTATCGTAGGGAAAAATAATTCTAACATTGAAAAGCTAAATAAGAAGTTAGCTGTGTCATTTTCCATTAAAGACATGAGAGTAGCTAAACATATTCTTGGCATTAGATCAATCATGCGTAACATGAATGAGAAGAAACTTTGGATGTCACAAATACATTATATTAAAAAAGTGTTGCAAATATTCCAAATAGAAAGTTCTAAGGCGGTAAGCATTCCTCTTGCTACTCATTTCAAGTTGAGTTCTAATTAAAGTCATTCAAGTGAAGATGAAAGTGGGTGGTCTGATGTATGCAATGGTGTGTACAAGACAAGATATAACACATGTTGTTGGTGCAATCAATAGATTTTTTTAAATCCAGGTAGAGAGCATTGGAATATTGTGAAATATGTTGTAAGGTATCTTTGTGGTACTACTTGTATGAGGCTTTGCTTTGGAGGAGATAAGTATACTCTAGAGAGGTACTCTGAATGTGATATGACTTGAGACATTGATTTCAAAAAGTGCACTTCGGGCTACATGATTAAATTTACAGGTGGGAACTATGACTTGCTGGTCCAAATTGTAAAAGTGTGTAACATTGTCTACTACACAGGTTGAGTTCATTGCTATTATTGAAGCATGCAAAGAGTTGTTATGGTTGAAGAAATTTTTGCAGGAGCTTGGGTTTGTTCAAGATAAATATGAGATATTTGTTGCTAGTCAAAAGGCTATTCATCTTGGTAAGAACCCGATTTTTCATATTAGGTCCAAACACATTGATGTGATATATCATTGGACACATGGTGTTTTATATACTAATTTGTTTGAGTTAGCTAAAGTTGATACAGAAGATAATGGTTATGATATGATGATTAAAACGTTATCAAGTGAAAAGTTTGAAACTTGTTGTGATATCGTTGGCTTGACAATTTCCTCCACATAGTTGTGAGGCGGAGATTTGTTGGGTTTAATTAGACTCCCTTCCTATGTGGATAAAGACTCGTTCTATTTGTGTATCACTTAATTTAAGTGTAGAAGATCAATTTAGAGTTGAGAGAGAGGAAAAGAAGGCAAAAATAATTAGCTTCAAAAGGGCGAAAAGTGGATATAAATCTATTCTCGTTATTCTACAACCTGTCTTAGTAAATCAACAATTCCATATTCGTTAGCTATTGGATCGAGCTCAGATTTGGAGGTCAGGTTCGCAATACCTATGTCTACCTTTTGTCTGTTCAAATCTTCAAAATAAAGTCTGAGTTGAGAGATATTGATGTGTTCTGAAGTTGCAGATTTGTATATTTTTAGCTTCTTGTTTCTTATTTGTAAGCTAGTTTGTTTTATGATATTGTTGTTGTTAGCACTAGTTTGTGAATCACTTTGAGACTCTCTTGTACCTTTATTTGATTATAATTTAGCTATTTCTTTTGTCTGAACGACCTTTTACTTTTTACTCTTATATTGAAGGTTTTTCACGTTAAATTATCAGTGTTTTCGTATGTCATTATTTGTTCTATTTGCAGCCATATAATTGTTATTGATTCTCATAAATTCTTATAAATTTGAGAAATTTTATATCCGCTACGTATTTATCTTATTAAATTATTATAACTTAATTTCCCATAACATTATAGTCCCTTATTAATAATATTTTTATTTATTAATAAAAAACAACCAAAATGTTTTAAAGTAGATGTAAGAGTTTCAAAGTCACATTAATTTCATTTCTCCAATAAAACATGGACTTTTTCATCCCTGTTAAGTGGAAAATGTGACATATACCAATTTTTTCTGCTAATAGGACAATATTCAATTATTCTTCAATAGATTAACTGCATGCACTACATGATTGTTGACCTTGAACCAGAAAACTAGAAGAACAGACTTCAGTATCCAACTTTCAATAATTTTTAAGACTCAATAATAAATGTTCCAATGTCTCTGAAACTCTAAGGTACCAAATATATTTAGTAACTAACTGGAACCTCCATTTTTAATCTTCACACAGAAAACAAGTTAAAATATCATCATATAAGCTATTACTAATATTTACTTTCTAGAAATGCAATCATACATAAAAAATTGTTCTAGATATTTATAAACTACCTTAATTTTGAGCTATATAAGTACTAAAATTTCTCTTTTTCAATTTTCTGCATAAAATGGGACAGTGACAACAAATGATTGAGAATTTTAATGTATAATGTTAAGATTCTAAATTCAAACTTTATTGGACTGCTGTAAGGAAGTCCTGACATATAGTATACAAAGAATCGAATAATCTCAATTCCCAATATATCACAAACATGTAGTATGTCAGATATACAGATAATGAAATTCTTTAGAATATTTAGACACAAAAAATTGAAAGAGTTAAAGCTAACACATTAACATGTTTGTCTATAAAATAGAGAAAATATAAAGCTGCTTAAAGACAAACAAACTTCTTGGGATCACCAATATTGTGTGTACTTTCTCTTTTGCCGTATGGACAGATACAGTGACATAATCGATCACTATAGTGCTATACCTTGTATTGTCTTTTTCTTTTACTAAAGCTGCTACCTTCACTTCTTTAAAATACTCTCATGCACTTTCACTTTATACCAAAATGCATGCTAACCTAACACTATATATTTCAAATGCAAAAGAATTTACCAAAATAAAACCATATACTTATAGATTAAAACTTGGTTATAGTCTAATCAATCCTATAATATTATTGTTAATTATGAATTGAAATAATTTTTTTTAGGGTTATAATTTAGAGAAGCTTTGAGGAGGAATTGAGGGACACACTATTGATTTTTTTGACCTTCTTGAATAATCTTTGTTTGAATTCGAGCTCTCATTTTTGGCTTTGAGCGCCTCTTTTCTAAATGTGTCAGTGAGTCTTCCGTTTCTCATTCATAATGCACAATCATGTATAGAGCATATTGAATTAATAGATGTTACTACATAAGAAGTCGTGAGGCCTAACGACATCTCTTGGATTTTAGGGAATCAACCACCCATACTTATGAGTGGTTACTAAATTATAAGGAACTTGGTTCAGACCCATAAGCTATAAGTACATCATTATCATCACACCGAAAAGATAACCAATAACACTAATAAATACACATATACAACAGTTTCTCACCTCAAGCTAGCTCTCCATTCCCTAACTATCTTAAAGCCTCTAACAACCCTTGTCCACCAAGAGTTATCACGCATATTGTACTTTTTTCCCACTACAAATGGCGCCCACCATGGAGCCCTTGTAAAACTAACCTGGGTCACCCTCATTGCATTCGACCAAATTATTGTTTTTGTGCTCACCCTACATCATGGTGAACAAGAAGACAACTACTCCGGCCAGCAAAGACTCTTGCGACGAGGAAATCGTCATAGCAAAAATATGTGCCGCTATGGACGACCTTTGTCGTCAGAACCAAACGTTGGAAGATAGCGTTCATCACATCCACTAACGCTAGTAAGGGACTAATATGGTAGATGAACAAGAAGCATTAGATACCCAAACCCTATCGGACGAAATATGAGAGGCCCTCATTTCAATGAACTTTCAATCGCCATTGTTGGATAAGTTTAATGGGCGCATCAACTCATATGACTATGTGGCCTTCATTAACATGGCTCTTTAAAGTGCAAGCTTTAGTCAGACACCTTTAGAGATGCGCCCTTGAATTTGTATACAGGCCTTTCCATCCTCTCTGTCACTAGGTATCGAGACCCCATGAAAAAACTAGTTCATCAATTTTCTAGGCGAGGAGAGTAATGCTGAGAAGAAGGCTCGTGACGCAAAAGAGCCTACTCCCAGCGCTAATGACTCACAAAAGAGCAAATACACATCTCCCATGAGAGACAGAGAAACATTCAAGCAGAGTAGAAAGTCCAACCAAGGTTTCACCCCCCAGTAAATGCCATCCAATAGTAGATACGGTGGGAAGTCCTTCACATGCATAATATCCCCCAACCAACAGCTCTCAAGACGAAAGTCATGGGGTGTGATCCTCATAATTGATACAAGTCCCATAAGGTGAAGGGTCGTTAGACATAAGATTTTTACAAATTTAAAAAGGAGATAATGCACATCATTCAAGAAGGACGCCTAAAGAAGTATATTAAGTGCAACTTAGCCAAATTAAAGGATTAAGTGAATCCAACTCGTAAGGTCGAGACTCGTCGAACAGTCTAACATCCAAAATGGTAAGGAGACAGCTATAGGCGATGAGGACTGAGCCATTCGCCATACTCTTAACACCATTGTAGAAGGATTCGTTGAGTGCAAGATAATCATTCCTCCCCGAAAAGAACAATCTTACCAAGTACTGACCATTGACATTTTGCCCATCGAATACCAGGCTAGCAAGGTAAGGTATCTAGTTATTTATGAATACTCATCGTATAATATGACCATAGTGCATCCTACTTTTAACAGGTTATGGGTCGTCCTATCCACCATATATCTATGTATGAAGTACTCGTTCTCAAATGGGCAGGTAGGCGTTATCCAGGGAAATAAAATATCGCCAAAAAATGCTATGTGGAAAGATTAAAGATAAAGAGGGTCAGAATAGTAGGCGTAAGTACCGTGAGTAGGAAGTTAGAGATAATGCCATTGGAAAAAGTTTCTGATGGGGAGATACTCACCAATTACGATGAAAAGATCACCAATTCTGCAGCAAACGCGAGATTATCGTTGGGGAAAATTCACTCATTTAGTTAGTTTATTTAATTTGCATTTGATTAGGCAAGTTATAATCTCGACAATTTTTGTAAGGATATTAATGTTTTTCATAGGGAACACTCTTTTCTTGCACGATTAAACCAATGTTCAATTTTTAATGAGGCCTTATCTTTATTTATGTGAATGTTGGATTGGTGCTAGTTTACTTGTAGGACTTTAGAAAGTAAAAGAGCAAGGTCAATATCTATTGTTAAAACATGATGGATCCCTACGTGGAGTCCTTGCTGCTTCTTAAGGTTATTAAACAATGATGGATCCCTACGTGTGACTCTTTGCCGCCTCTTAAGACTATTAAACGTGTCGGATCCCTAAGTGGGAATCCTTGCCACCTTTTAAGCCTATTAAACATGTTAAATGCCTATGGGGGTCCTCCCCTTAAAAGTAAGTATAAATACCCGCCCTAAGCGGAACCTACGGTACCTTTGAGTAGGGCTAGTAGGCCCAGACAATAAAATATCAACCATGGGTAAATCATAGCAAAGGAACAAAAAGAATTATACTTGGAAGCCCTTAAGGGCGATGTTAAAGGTTACATAAAAAGGCCCTAAGTAAATTTCCAAGGGCATAATTATATAGACGAAAGAAAAATAAGAAAAGGATGGGGAACTCTGCAATTTATTGACCCTCTTCAGGAAGCAGCATTTCTTCACGAGCGTCCTGGATGGAGGTCATCACCACACTGGCATCCTCTATTGGCTAGTCATCCACAGGCTCAACTTGACTATCTAGGGCAAGTGAGGAATCAGGTCCAGAAGGTTAGGAGATATATGAGACATCCATCGAATTTCCATCAAGAACGACCATAAAAATGTCCAAGAGGCTTAAGTCAAGCCTAGGATGAAGAAAAGTTATATACTCCTTGGCCCTCTGAAAGTAGATATATGCGGTCTCTGCCAAATCATCCTTCAACACAAATACCTCATCCTCTAATCTTTTTTTAGTGTTGATGGCCTTTTCCAAGGATTCCATCAGCTCATGCTCTTTGGTAGTGAACAACTAGGATTTGGAATCTTCCTCTTGAAGTTTTCTTGTATGGATATCTTTCACTGCTTGCAAAGTCTCTATTAGAGTTTTCTATTTGGCCAAATCTCTTTTTAACTTGGAGAACTTCGCTTTATGATCTTTATATGCCTTGGCGTGCTCCTCCTTATCAATTTTCTCCATGAGGGGGACTCTTAGGGAAGAATGGTCGGAGATTGCCTTGTAGTCCATCGGGAAATCTTTGGGAAAATAAAGGCGAGTGACCGCGAAGTTGGTGGAATCAAATGTGTCTTCACACCACATAGAGTTGATAGTTTGTGGGATCCTCTTCAGAAGAGATGTCGGCTTTCCCACAGCAGGAACTTGAGTTGCCTTTCTCTTGGGGGAGGATTCAGCCTCCCGCCTTTGAACCATCGGAGTTGGAAGCCCAGTTGAGGCCTTTCCCTCAAGTTAACTCTTAACCTCATATGGATTAATCCTTCAAGGAGACTCTAAGAGTTGTCGGGGTGTGTGTTTTAAGCTTTCCTCTTGGAAAGGTGCTCTCTCATCTCTTTGGCCAAAATTTGGACATTTTCTCTACAACAAAGATGAAGAGAAATAATTAACACAAGTTATCTCAACAATAATGAAGAGCGACATCATATAAACTCACTAATATATTTTTCCAAAGACTCCTCGTTCCCCTGGGCCAGAGTAAACATTGTACATGACTCCATAGCCCTAATACGGTCAAAATTTCATACTATTTCAGCCTCATAATCAATAAGGCCATCATAGTCGTACTCATTAATCACTACGTGGTTGTCAGCCTAGGTCAGGGGAAATCTAGGTACGTCATCTGCCCTAGTAGTGATTAAGAATGGGATGTCTTCCCCCATCATTCACACGATCTTCTCCCTCCTACCTTTAAAATGGTTAGAGTGAGGTTTAAACAAAGCTTTCCAAAGCACTTTGGCCAGGGTTACCCAACCCCAAGGCACATGCGTCTTAGTACAGTAAAAGGAGAAGAACATTTTGATGGTTAGGTCATTCTCCAATCACCGACATATGATATCGAAGACTCTACTCATGCTCCAGCCATTAGGCTTCGCGATCTGTCAAGGAGTCAGGTTGAACGCCATGAGAACCTCTACATCAAAGAAAGAAAAATGAATGAGAAACCAATCTTGCGGATGTATTTCAAAGTTCAACCTTATTTAGTGGTGAGTTTCTCTTGTAAAGAAGTTAGGGAGCAACACTAATCAAGGAGGAGGGTCCCCTCCACACAAATATGTCCCTTTCACTATTCAAATCAATATAAGTGCTAACATCAATATATGAATAGAGGTGTGTGAAAATGACCTTAGTTGTGTTTGTTTCCTACACATTCACGTTTCCATGTTGTTTGTTGTTTATGTGAAAATTAAGACGGAGGTTCTTGAATTCAAAATTTTTTTAATGGGAAAACTGGTATGCTAATCTATCAAATATATATGTGGATTTTTATCATATGAAACTTCCTGAGCAAAAATTGTAATTAGCTAACTTTGTGATTGGTTTGTCCGTTGGTAGTTAGTTTTTAGCTAGTTTTAGGTTGGAAGTTAGCTAAAGTTGACAACTAATTTTCTCTTTTGATCTCTCCATATATAAGGATTACAATTGTAATGTAAAATAAGACTTTTCAATTTTTCCCTCCCTTAATGAATGAAGATAACTTTTACTATTTGTAATGAAAAAGAATTTTATTTTATAAAGCAAAATAAAAAAGAATTATTAAAATAAATAATATTTTTTTCAATTGTGTGTGTCTAAATATTTTAATATGGAGTTATATCAAATTTTATATTTTCACATTTCCTATAAGTTTCTACCAAGTATTTATATAATAAAATTTGTTGATTAATTGATAGCTACTATTATTAGATTGTATCTATAAAATTTTATATAAATTAAAAATAATTTGATATAATAATAAACTTAAATAAATAAAATGTTTATTTAATTTAGTGATAGGCTTGTAACACCCAAAATATCTCACACGTAAAATAATTTAATAATTTAAAGATTTTCACATAATCACATAGGATGTCACACACTCTCAAAACAATCATTTATTGTAGCACTTAGAAATTTAAAACAAAATATTTAATATTTGTCATCGTATGCTCACCTTCACTTAAGAAATCATTGCAGCGAAATTTCATCAACTAAGCATGCTTAATAATAAAAAATAATTCTCAAATACTTTATTGAAACGGAAAACAATTAAGCAACAACGGTTTAGCAACATTAAATTGGCGAGAATATATCATCTAATTCTCATTAAAAAACATAAACAATGAAATAATGATGGTGGTCCGTCCAATGTTACAGATCAGAGCACGTATTTTAAAACGCAAAATAAAAAAGAAAAAATAACATTGCGCCATCCTCCACTCTAAGCAGCTATTCAGTTACCTGTGTTTGGTTCTTCCCTTCTTAAACTCTAGATTTTTTCTTCACACCTTTGCCTCTTTCTCTAAGACTTCCATGTTCACATTCTCCTCCCAAAAATTTTCTAATGATCCATTTTTATTAGAAACCTAATCTCTATTTATTTCTTATCTCCACAATACCCCTATTTATTCTCCTATTCACCAAAATACCCCTCATTTCTTTACTAACTATAATTTCTTCTATTTTTCTTATTAATTAATTAATTAAATTATTTAAACTATCTAAAATATTATTTAAATTTTATTTGCTTTTAATTACTCTACCAACCCATCAAACTCTCCCTACACCCTTCCATGACCCACATACCCATACAAAAATCATAATTTATTTATTTAATTAAATAAAAAAAATAAACTATTATTATTTTAATTATTAAATAATTATTAATAAAATCTATCAACTCCTAATTACTTTCCACACTCTCCTCTCCAAGTCACACCTCCATCACATTTATTTAAATAATTCAATTAAAATACTCTTTATTCTATTTATTAAGATTCTAAATAATTTCTATCAACTGCAATAAATCACAAAACTTATTCTCTATATATCTATCTATAAGACATAACCCCTACTCTTTTATTTATCTAATTATTTACATAGAATAATTAAATAAAGTATATATAAATCACAATTTTTTTCCATATAATTCAATTAAAATAATTTAATAAAAATCAAGGTATTATAAAACTAATATATGTTTTAATATGTATTCTAAGGACATTAGTGAGTAAACTTAAAAGTAAAAAAATTGTATTTAAAACAACATTAAAAAAAATGAAATGCACTACTCACAAGTTTTTCATATTTATTTTCTTAATGAATACTCTTATAATTTTCTTAATATGAAAGGGATAGTGTGTGGATGAGGATGAGTGATGTTGGCATGTTATTTCCTTTGCTATGATATTGATAGATACTCCTAATAAAGAAGGTGTGAGCACACGTGTGCATGCGCGACACTTCTCAGACACGTGGGACCAGTTCATCACGTGTGGGTGTAAAAGGAAACAAGTTAAAGCAAAAGATAAGTTCAGAACCGCACTATGTATTTCCAACTCATGAATTCAAATCTAACCGGTCAGACCGGTTGAACCGGTCGACGGTTTGAACCGGTCGAGTTGTAAAGATGCTGATGTATGTACTTTCTAATAATGACCAGGAATATTGGAACAAAATAAAGGGATTGTTTGTTTCATTTTTTTAATGAATGAAAAGTGATTGTTGATTTAATTTGATTAATATTTTTTTATTAAAAAGATTTGATGTGTGAATCTTGATCCATGCTTTGTTCCTCATCACGTATTCGTTGAACATCGCCGTATTATTCTATGAATACGTAGATTATTATTTCTGTTAAACAATAAGCAAGAGAATATTTTTTATTTATTTTATTGTAAAGAATCTAATCATTATTTATTTTATTCCTTTTGTCAGTTTATCTAATTAATATTTTCACCTTTATTATTTTTAAGAAAAATATTTAAATGAATACGATAGGTAACTTATCCCATATAATTAATTTATTGATAAATAATGTGTGATTGCTTACCTATACATGCATGCATGTATATTAGAAAGAAGAAAAAAAACTATATGATTAGGTGAATTATTTGCTTTATTCTTGGTTTTATCCAAGTTATGTGCATAACCAGGAATTATTATTATTTCAAAAATATTACTTTTTTAATTATTAAAATATGAATTGTTATGAATTTAATCAAAACAATATAGAGATGAGGGAAAGGTGAATGAGAAAAACATAAGAGAGAATGTAATCTTGCATTATTATCTTCAAGAAGTTATATTTATATTGCAATGTCTTTCTTATTTATAGGACATTGGAAATGTGAGAAATCTTAGCACTTAATATAGGAAATAGGAAGATGAAACATGGAAAGATGGAAATATGGGCATCTCCTTTGTATTTATTTATAATACTCCCCCTTGAATATCCATTGATGATATGTCTCGTTAAAACCTTACTAGAAAAATCCCAGTGGAAAAAAGTTTAGTGAAGAAAAAAAAGTACAATATCCTGTGAATATGAACTGTCTTGTTAAAAATCTTACTAGGAAAAATTTGTGGGACAAAATCATGGTGAAGGAAAAAATAGTGTAAAAAATATTTATTTCTCCCCCTCATGTATACATTTATATGTGAGACTATATTCTTTGTAGTAGTTACTTAAAATTTCTTTTTCAAAGTGACTTCATGTAGTGCTAATAGTTATGTAGGATTTTATGAAGTTGTTGTCATGATTTGTTTCATAAATCTCCATTAAATAGTTGTACCTTCACATGTACACAAATAACTTGTTTTTGATATACCATTGTGAGAATCTATCAAGTAACTTGCATCTCTAAGATAACAAAGTATATGTTTGACTATGTTCCAATGTCTTCGTGTAGGTGAATAATTGTATCTTGTTAATAAATTAACCACAAATGATATATCAAGACGTGTATAATTAACAAGGTGCATTAGTGTTCAAATTGCACTGAGATATGATATTTTATGACCAAACAATTTTTCATCTTTTTCTCGAGACTTGAAAATATCTTTCTCCATATCTAATTATCTAACAGTAATATTGGAGTAGGCAACATGTGACATTTGTCCATATAGAAGCTGTAACACCCCATTTCTACCCGGCAATTATTCAAGAATCAGAGTTTCAAAATTTCTCAACAAATAAATGAGGCGTCACATATTCACTTCATAACAAATCATTTTATCGCATTTAGCAAATACATAGCACTTTCTTTGATCAATTAAACAAATACTCAACATAAAATACTCTTCAAAACAGAATAACTTCTTTTATTAGAACATGGCGGAATCATAGTTCTCAATTCTAGAGTCAATAGCATATTATTCAGCTAAGATAAAACAATAAACAACAACATCATAAATCATCCCCCCGAGTGCTACGTATCAGAGCGACGACCGACTCGATTAACGACAACTAAATCTTCATACTTGAATATCTGCACGTTACCAATATAAAGGCAACTGTGGACAAGAGAAAAGGGTGAAATATCAAATCATATAAGTAAGCGCATGATAAATTGTATATTAGGAATCAGACATATATAGTTATCAGATCACAAGTATTAACATCGCCATACACTTCATACTCACATCAATATATATATATATATATATATATATATATATATATATATATATATATATATATATATATATATATATATATATATATATATATATATATATTTCATTTACTTCGCAAGCCATGTGATGATACATCACAATTATAAACCTCAAGTATACATCACAATTCTAGTCTCAAAAATCACAGCATATAAGTCATACGTTTAGTTCACAAAACATCACATATAAGTCACACATCTAATCACGAAACATCATATATAAGTCACACCAGACATATTCAGTTAATTAAGTGGGTATTCATCATTCATAATGCTTATGTACTTTAATGTGGAAGTAATCACCATATTAAGTGGGATTAAAAGTTGATATGAGACTCAAATTTTCCTAACATAATTAAAAATTTCATGTGAATGGCGACTCATGAGCACCTATTAACAAATTATCATTGAAAACAATGAAATGGAATGACAATGATACATTCGTCCATGCTCTGAGAAATTATGTTTACGTATATCAGCTTTGAATTAGGTTAGTGGATTCTATTCATATCTCCAACTTATTTTACTTTAATTGAATGGATTGAATACTCAAGAACCTCAACCATCATGTGTCCGGATATCACACTAAGGATTCTCAAACTATACCCATGGTAACTTGTCGAAAGCTTTGGGCATGAAAAAACAAGCATATCTTTCAAGAGGGAATTTATCACCCTACATATTATATTCATTGAATTCTTGAGTTTGTTTGAGCCATTGAGAGCGGTAACTTCTCTCACCTAACATGTGGGTCGAGACATTTTGACATTATTTAGATTGGCAGGAACAGATTTCAAGAAGATTGGGGCTAACATGATATGCTCATAATATTGGAATGTGAGATTGGACTTGTGACCTGGATAATATTTTTTTGGCATGTTTAGCTCAACCATGCCTAACATTAAGGAAATAAAGTATTGATGGAATCCATCAATAATAAGGAAAATCCATATTTCTATTTATTGATAAGACAACATTTCCTAATACATCAGAAAATAAATCTATGCATTTGGTGACAAGATTGAAACTAGAATTGTCGAATAGACTAAACAAAAGGCTCTTACCGAGAAGTAACTAGCACAAATAATGTACGAGCTTTCCTCAACTGTAGCATGAGTACAGTCTAGCTTGACAAGATGAACTACTTAACTTGAAATAGTAACCTAACTTGTGGTTTCTTTTCCATTACTTTGGAGGGGCCTCTCTAGAAGATGTACAATATTATGTTTCATGATCATGTTTAAAATATTCATCTATCGGAAAGTATTCGTCATTTTTAATCACAACTAAAAATTATTCGCTTTGTCAATAATATGATAATTAAATTAATGAAATACTGCATATAAATATTTTGTTATTGGTCTAGACTGGGTTGATGTCCATTCCTTGAAGGACCAACTAGAAAATATAATAAGTGATAAAGAACCCAACCGTTCTATAATTTGGACCGTTGGATCAAGGTAAATCAAGATCTGGGAAAATACATTACAATAAATAGTATATTTTTTAACAAAAACTTACTTCGACTTACTAACCAACCGAGCAAAAATATATTCCATAAGGAGCCTTTTTTTTAATTTTAATTTTTAATTAAAATATCTATAATATATTACCTCGGGTTTTATAAATATAGAGAGGAAAGATTCCATAGGGACAAGGTTCGATTCCTAACCCATCAATTTCGTGTTTTATATAAAATAAAAGCAGCACATTATATTTTATTTTAAAATTAAAAATGAATTACTTTTCTCGTCAGTTTATTATAAACATCGAGGGAGAAGTTAACCCATTTTTGTATATTAAGTTCTCTATGTTTTTTCACTCTTTACCTACACGTAACTCATATTTCGGCCATAAAACTTCATTTTTCACTTACGAATCTATATGATTTTATTTCTTTTAAAGTGAGGCCTTTATTTTATTTTTTAATTAAAAATATATATATCATATATTAACTAGGTAATACTACATATCCGATAGGAAAATGAAAACAAATTCCCTCAATTATACTGCACAACCGAGGGGAAAAATATTAGTAACATTTTTTCTAAAACACAATGTTAGCTCTAATTTACTTTTTCATTTCACATAAACTCATTGAGTCCTAGAAAACTTAGCATATTCTTCATATTCTCCACCTAACAAATGAAACACCATATATTCAGGATAGAAAACTCCATTCTTCCTCTTCTCCACTAAATCAAATCAAAATCCATCTTCCAAGTCGAACAAAGTAAAGAAAGGAGGAAGGAAACTTGAATAAGGAAGCTTAAAACTAAAACCAACTCATTTCCTTTACTCTCTCATCACGTTTCTCGTACGTAATATTTTCTCCATGACTGTACAAGTAATGTTATTGTTGTTGAGATATTTAAGGTTTACTATTATTGTTGTTGTTGATATTTAGGGTTTATTGTTGTTGTTGTTATTGAGATTGAATGTTTAATGTTATTTTTGTTGTTGTTAAGATTGACTGTTCATTGTTGTTGTTGTTGTTATTGTTGTTGTTGTGGTTGTTGTGTTAAGTTACCGAAGTCTTGACATCTCTTTTGAAGGTTGTTAAAATGAGTAGTTTATCTAGGTATAAAATTATTACAACGTGACGTAGTAAAATTTTGATGTTAGCAAATTTCATTCAAAATGCATCATTAATATGTGTAGGATTTTTGTTTTATTTTTACATAGTTATAAGTTATAGTTGGATAAAAGCCAATAAATTAAGTAATGAGTATTAGAATAGAATGGTTGAATTTATTTAATTCACTGAAAGAAACCTTTTTGACACTGAAGAATTTTTTTGCTGTCTGTGTGTTATATACAGAAATACGAAAACATGGAAAGGAAGAAATATTCAACTATCTATGATATGATGGAATTTGTCAACATTGTCTGATATAGGTGTTACATGGTGAAGTGAAAAAAAATTGTGTCACTGTGTCACATAGAGATGAATTTGGTGAAGATATGGATGATAAACTAGAAGAGCCCATGTGTATAAAACTTAAGATTTTTTTTATAGACCCCCTACCTTCTTGGTCACCTGCGGCGAAAAACCAAAAATACCCCTACTTCGGAAATGCATTTCCGAAGTAATTTTCTTTTACATTTTCCCAGAATTCGGAAATGCACTTCCGAAAACATTAAATTGGGGTGTTTTCGGAGATGCATTTCCGAAAACACCCATTTTTGGGGGTTTCGGAAGTATACTTCTGAAAAATGCATGCTAACACATATGTTCTAGACCTGACTATTATGGACGTGTGCGGCGCAGATGAGATTTCCACTCTCCTAAACCGGGCTGCACAAAGCAGGTGAAGTAATAACAGAAATCTACAAATATTATTATTAGGGATTTTGTGATGTGCTTTCCAGTCAAATATGTGCCACAATGCAATAACACCTTTTTCCTTTTTGTGAATTTTGGTAGGCCAATTATTCATTTTCAACTAATAATAATTTATTGAAATTGTTAAGTTTGCTGATACTGTAAATTTTTTTCAAATGAATTTGTGCTTTTGACACAATTTGAATATTTAACTTTAGTTAATGTACAAGATACAATATGAATGTGTTTTTTCTGTCCTTTGATTTTTAAACCAGTGTCTGTTACATTTTTTTAGATCAGTAGGAAGAATACAGATGAATGAGCAATCGTCACTTTGTTGTTCTGATTTTCCGGATGTATACTTCTGAAACTCCCAAAAATGGGTGTTTTCGGAAATGCATCTCCGAAAACACCCCCTTTTGATATTTTCGGAAGTGCATTTCCGAACTCTGGGAAAATTTTGAAAAAAAAATTACTTCGGAAGTGCATTTCCGAAATAGGGGTATTTTTGGTTTTTCGTTGGAGGTTATCCCCATAGGAGGGTCTACAAAGAAATTCTCTAAAATTTTATATAATGACAAGGAAGATTAGTTATTGATGGGGTGCAAAATATTTACACAATTGTCACATATGTTGAGATTATTTAATCTAAAGGCAAAGAGTGGGTGAATAGGATAAAATTTTCCTTGAATTGCTTGAATTATTGAAAGACATGCATTTAAAAGGTAATATGTTGTTGAACCGTAATTATGAGGCCAATAAGATATTTTGTCCAATGGGTTTGGACTATGTCAAAATACATGCATATCGTAATCATTTCATATTATACAGAAAAGAGTATGAAAAATTGAATGAGTGCTGAGGATGCGGGGAGTCACATTACAAGCTAAAAAATAATGGTGTTGATTATGATGATGGTGTAAACATATAGGGTCCTCCTATCAAGTTGACATGGTACCTACCATAATTTCAAGGTTTAAGAAACCATTTTTTAATGCACATGACGAATATTATTAAATGACATGTAAATGAAATAAAATGTGATGGAAAAATTCGCCATGTAGATAATTCTTTGTAATGGAAGAAAAATGATTCATTGTTTCCATATTTTGGCCATGACCAAAGTAACCTTAGGCTTGGAATTTCCACCAATGAAATTAACCTGTTTGGTAAACTATGTAATAACCATACTTCATGGCATATTCTTCTCATAATTTACAACATATCTTCGTGGTTATGTATGAAGCACAAATATATTATGTTATCTATAATGATTCCAGATCCAAAACAAATAGGAAATCACATAGATGTTTATATAAGTCCATTGATTGAAGATTTAAAAGTATTATGGGAGGAAGTCAATGATATTGATGATCGTATTCAAGTAAAAAATTTAAGATGCATGTCATGTAGTTTTGCACAATCAACGATTTTCCTACAGGTGGTAATTTGTTTGGGTACATCGTTAAGGGACATAAAGTGTGTCCTATTTGTGAAGTTGATACATGCTTCCACCAACTAAAGAATTGAAAAAAATATGGTTTATCTTAGGAATCAAATACTTCTAAGACCCAATCATCTATATCGTAGATTGCGGAAGCTTTTAACCGGGGAGAACATTTATAAACAACAACAACACAATAATGTTGTATTTAGAAAGAATCAAAAAGACCCATAGATACAAATATATGGAAAAAATTCGGTGTTCATTGATCGTTCATATTGGTCTAGCCTCGATGAAATACCTTATCTTGATGTGATGCATGTGCTGGAAAATGTGTTTGATTATCTTGATGTGATTGTTTAGATCTAGTAGAGATGGCTATAAGACAATAGTTAGCCCTAAATAAATAGGTAAAATAACATATTTTCCCTAGCATGTCACACTCTGCGTAGAAAAAAAGATTTTGCGAGTATTTGCAGTGTATTAAAGTTCCTCGAGGGTACTCATCAAACGTTAAGAAACTTGTATAAATGAAATATTTCAAATTAATTTTCTTAAGTTTTCATGATTGTCATGTCTTGATGCAACAACTTTTATCAGTGGCTTTTTATGGTATTTTGTCAAAAATGTAAGGGAAGCTATAACTAGATTGTAGTAATTCTTCAATGTTATTCGTAATAAAATTATTCATGCGAGAAATTTAGATGAGTTGGAACTTGAGGGTACAATTTTCTCGTGTAAATTTGAGATGTATTTCCCTCCATCATTTTTTGACATTATGGTTCACTTAATTATTCATCTAGTTAAGGAGACTAGATTTTATGGCCCTGTTTATTTAAGGTGGATGTATCCATTAAACCAATACATGAAGATATTTAAAGGGTATACAAAGAATCATCACCATTCGGAAGCTTCGGCCGTTAAAAGGTACATCACATAAGAAGCTATTTAGTTTTGTTCAAACTATTTGCGAGAAGCAAACTCTATAGAAAGATATGAAGGTAAATGTACTCAAGATGTAAATGTTAACTCAATGGCCTCAGATGTAGTTCTTCAGGCATATTTGTATATATTAAATAATGTTGATGAATTTCAATCTTACGTATCCACTCGCAAAAGACTTATCAAGAAACAATTCCTTCGAATGAGTGAAAAATGGTTGTTGACTGAGTATAACAAAAGTTTTATAAATTGGTTTGATTAAAGGGTTTCTAAAGATATGAGAGAATCTGAGACACTTAAATGAATCTCATATATGCGTAATTTTAATGTAATATCTTGGACTGCATACGACATTAGTAAATTTTTATTCTATACAAAATCAAAGGATGATCGTAGTACCATGCAAAGATAATGAGGTTATAGTTGAGTTGAATTCACGTGCTTCTGTAGTTCCAAAGTTAAGAATCTTGTAATGGCGTCAAGGACGTACTTTGGGATCATTGGGGAAATTTTGGAGATTGATTATGTTTTATGTAAAGTGCCTTTATTTAAGTGCAAGTGGATTGACAGTAACACTGGTATACAAATCGATAAATTAGATTTCACACGGGTTGACCTTCACAAGGCAACTTATATGATCGAACCATTTATCATGGTATCTAAAAAAAACAAGTATATTATGTCATTGGTCCTTCTAACAATAGATGACCAATTGCTATGCAAAGAAAGCATATTTATGTTAGTAAGGAAAATCAAGATTTAACTCTTGATATTTCTCTTGATATTTCTGAGATCGCTTTTTTCGCTAACACATGTGCGTACCTCAAATGAAGAAAATGATGTACATGTTATTTGTTATGAACATCAAGAAGAGATATGGGAAAACTAACAAGTAAATGTTTTATATTACTTACTAATATATATTTATAATACTAAAATATTCACTTTTCTTTTGAATATTTTTTATTAATAATATTTTAACATGTAGAGCTTTTGAGGGATGCCATATGTTTCACGGTTTTAAAAATAAAAGGCCGAGATTTATTACTCTTAAATTAAGTGGTAAAAAGTTTTATTTGTGATATTCATTTATTGAGATTGAATGATCAGTAAATTTATCATTTGTTGTTGTTTTTGTCATGTTAGTAAAAGCTTTAATGTTGTTGTTATTGTAAGCAAACTTAATGTTGTTGTTGTTAGTAAAAAGTGTAATGTCATTGTTGTTGTTGAGATTGACGGTTTAATGTTGTTGTTATCTTGAGATTAATGGTTTGAAGGTTTAATGTTGTTGTTGTTGTGTTATCCTAATTAATTTTAAATGTCTTTTAAATTATAGGTGCTTAACGACGGGATATCATTCACAAAAGAAGACTTTAGGACGTTCGTTCAAGACTTCAAGTTGAACAACTTAGTTTTTACCATTGTTGGTTATTTATTTGTATATGTTTGTTTTGTTGTAAAAAAATAATGTGTATTTCATTTTAGTTTAGTATAAACAATGTATAATTTGGTACAAATTTGTTTCATTTGGTACATAAGGTATATGTACTTTTGTTTCACAAATGGGTTATTTGCACTGTTTCACAAAATGTATAATTTAGGTTCAATTACAAAAACAAAAATAGGTTATAAAAATTTGTAAGATAAAAATATATAATAAAAACAACAAATTTCCCCTCGGTTGGATTACCCAACCGAGATGAAAACCCAACATCTATCACCTTGGTTATAAGAAGAAATTGAAAGGGAAAATGGAGTGTGCTTTCCAGTTTTGAAAATACAAAAACGTTGTTGCTGAGAACCAAACCCGTAATCTGTGCCACTTTTTCCTTCTGTTGGAACTTTCAACCGAGGAGAAATGTAGCACGCTTTTCAGTTTTTTTCCTCGACCTTTGATATGAAGTGAAAATTAGCAAACTTTCTATAACACCATTCGTTACCTCACATCCTCAACGGAGATAAAATTCATTTTTTCAACCAATATAGAAGATCATTTAAGTAATAGTGATATGTCCCCTGAGAACCTTTGTATAAAGGCCTAATAAAGGTCTTATATCCTGGTATACACTATTTTAATAATAAATAACTCTCACTTTCGATCATCACTAAGTTGAGCGTCAAAATATTTATAGATATCTCTACCATTAGACCATAACGTCAAGATACCAAATTAATTACTAGAATTTGTCACCAAGTCTTAAGTTGTCGCTTCACTTGTGAACTTGATAAGTCTTTCGTAGACCAATTACTAAAACTTTTAGGATTTGTTTGGTGTGTAGGATAAAAGATGGAATATGATATATGTATCATATTCTATCTTAATCTAGTGTTTGATGACACGACATGATATGATAAGTTAATTCTGAAACTTATCGTATCCTGCCTCACTAGTTCAAATGTTATCTTGAATATAAACTGGGTTAAAATCCGACAGGATAGGATAAGAAAATAGTTTATTAATTTACCCTTGTAAAATATAATTTAAAATAAAAAATTAAATATGATAAAATATAAATAAAAGTTAATTTGATATTAAATTAATAAATATTTTTTAAGAAACATGTATGATTTTGTTACAAGGGTAATTTTGTAACTTTATGTAATATAAAAAATTAAAACTTAATAAATTGGAATATTTTAAAGTAAAATAATTATTAAAATTTTAAAAATTTGAGTGCTGATTTTATTTTTTAACAAATTAAATATATTTTTTTGCAAGTTTTGTCATTTACATATTATATATGCATATTTTTATATTGCTTATGCAACAGATATATATATAATAGAATTCATGATTTTTTACAAAAAAGTTAAAATTGTTTACACGATAATGTTAATGATTTTTTTATATTATATTATATATATATATATATATATATATATATATATATATATATATATATATATATATATATATATATATAAAATAAGTTTGTTAGACTAATTAATTAACGGACCCTTAAGCACTTATGATCTAGATAAGTTTTTCCTAGACTAATTATTAGAACTTGTAAGTACTTTTTTCTTATCACCACCGGTATAGTTCGGTTCAGGGATCAGTTTTGCCGTTAGTAAATTCAGTTCTCTCCCGATCACAATTACGGGAGAATGAACTGTAGTTCGTTCTATCAAGTTCAGCATCAATCACCACTGACTCAACTACCTATTTATTCTTCTTAATATGATTATTTTAGTTTCCTCATGCATTATTTTCATCTTACTCATTAAAGATCATGCAATGGATCCATTGGTAATTAAATTAACATTTACAATAAATTGAAGTAAGTAATTATTTATTTAGTAGTATACATCGCTTCATAAAACTAACAAAAAAAATCTTAATACTAGTAATGACAAACATGTCAATTCTAAGACCCTCCTATAATAGACAATAGAAACAAGATTTATGTTAATCTATTTGACCCTATATGTACTCCTAACCTTAAGCATAAACAAACCAACGATGAAGCCATTTGTGGTACAAAATTAAATATGGACTCGAACCTTTACTAGCCACGTGGTGAAGTCTTACGTATACCATTCCTTTTACATAATAACACAGAGTAGTGGTTTGTGCATGGTGGGTGAGTGACATGCCAAGCAAAGGAATGCCACAAGTACGTAGTGATATTGTACATGCACCAATGGTGACAGAAGGAATCCACCTGTTGAGTGTATTATAGATAGATTATGCATTACATAGACAAATATGGGTAGTTCGAACATTAAATCAAATCATTTTCTGAGTTTTGTTGGTATTGCTTGTTGCTTTTCCATATTTTATTAATAAAGAAAAATATATTTTGAGTTTTGTTGTTTTATTAATTCAATTATGTCTTTAATTTTAATAAATTTTTCTCAAAAATAAAGATTGATTATTGAATACAAAATAAAAAATAAAAAAGATGAAAGAAATAAAACGTAACTAATCAAATAGCTAGCAAAAACAATAGTTAAACATGTTGGAACATACAATCACACAATTTGTGAACTATGGAGTATGTGGAGAAAGAGGTAGTGAGAGAGAAGAGAACTAGAGAGTGATAGAAAGAGATAGTTGAGGGTGAAAATAATAATTTGCATTAGCTAATGATGAGGATGCCTCTAAGGCATTTTATACAAGTGTTACAAAGTGATTGCGACCTAAAACACATCAACAAAATACAAGAAAAACTTTTCTACCACCTGTAACCGGTTACATCCCCCTGTTAACTGTAACGCCCCAGACTGCTTTCGGGATGATTGACTGACTCTACAAACCAACACGGGTCTTTTCAGCATAATTTGTCCTCACTCACACACTTTCTGGGAAACTTCCCAGAAGGTCACCCATCCCAGAATTGTTCCAAGTCAACCACGCTTAACTGTGGAGTTCTTATGGTACGGGCTACCGAAAAGAAGATGCATCTTGTTGGTATAGGTAGTACCCATCAATCCTTATAAGATTTCCTTCAACCATGCAGTCTCATACCTGCACGGCCTCAGGTTTCCTCACATTCTGATGTGGCGACCACCCTTGCCATCTTCGGCCTCAAGTGTTACATGCGATGCAACTACCCCTCGCCTTCTTTGGCCTCGGGTGTTACATTAACCGGTTACAACACTTGAATTACATGTTTTCACTCAACACGCCACTTTAATTCAAGTGTTTCAAGTTCTCCATGCCCAGGCTCATCTTCAACCTCTTGAACACATCATTTGTGACTTCCTTAGTCAACAAATCAGGAGCTTGGTCCTCACTTCTACAATATCTCAATCTTAACGTGCCTTCACTAAGAAACTTCCTCAAGTAGTGAAATCTCATCTCAATGTGTTTGCTCCTCCCATGTGCAATTAGGTTCTTAGTAAGAGTAATAACTTAAACATTATCAATAGATTCATTAGATTCATTAGCGACACGACTTGCCACACACATAATGAACGACAATATACTCGACCTCACAATACAAGAGTGCAACTATTGGTTCCTTCAGATTGGTGTTCTATCGAACATAAAGATGTATCCAGCTGTAGACTTTCAATCATCTTTATCTCCAGACCAATTGGAATCGATAAAATCAAGCAAATTGCATAATCTGCTCGTATCACCTGCAGGAAAGAGAACTCTGCAGCCAATAGATCCTTTGACGTATCTCACGAATCTCTTGACTGCTGCCAAGTGAGACACCTTCGGTCTCTCCATGAATCTACTTGCAATACTTGTAACACCCCAAATCTACCCCGCAATTATAAGGAAAAATCAGAGTGCATTTAATAAAGATTCATCAAAGATGGGATGTCACAATTCGACTTAAACCAACAAACATACTCATATTGCAATCAACACAGATACATAGCATTCGGAAAACAAGACTTTATCCAACATCTTCCAATTTCAACTTATATACATCTTTATATTCAACTTATCATAAATGTCATCATAGAATACAACAATCAAGTAATAACGACTAATCCCCCCGAGTGCTACGTATCAGAGCAATGGACACCAACTCGACTAGCCATAAAGCAACATTAAGACTTCACATCAATAACCTCGAACATCCACGACTAATCTTGAGTACCTGCCCATTTCTCATGGTAGGGGAAATATCAGCAAAGGGGTGAGATATCTTACAATATAAAGGAATGCATGATAAATAATATAGGAGATATAGATCATACATAATTTCACTACTTCGCATCACATAACATCTTACAACAAGTTTCACCGCAAAACAACTAATCAATATTATATAACTTTCAAAACGGCAACGATGTCATTAATCACATATTCAAATATACAAGTATGATATCAAATACGTCACGACAAACACCTCGTCATCTCAACAATCCAAACACAATTCAAATGCTATTCAAATGCGACTCGAATGTGACTCAAACTTATGCATATGCATGTGGTACCATTGGAGTAAAACTTCCGTCTCAAACAGTTTGCCATTGGGTCGTCTTAAACATTTGCCACAAGGGCCGTCTCAAACATTTGCCACAAGGGCCGTCTCCAACATTTGCCACAAGGGCCGTCTCAAACAATGCAATGGATGCGACTCAAATGATGCACATCCACAAACACACTCAAACCACTTAATCAACTTAAACGACATAATCAACTTAAACAACATATCCACATCAACTAAATAACATCAACTCAATGCCAAGGTTCTATGGCAATAACCGTATCATAGTAATTTACCACGTCTCAATCACATCATCACATCATATCGACATACAACATCTATTCAACTTAATTCTTATCAACATAATACAACTTATCAATAATGACCATAGGGTCTACAACAACAACGACAAATACATCATGTCATAGCAACAATAACAATTCAACATATTGCACAACAACAACAACAAACACCAACATGTTACAACAATAACAACAATTCATCATGTTATAACAATAACAATTCGTTATATTGCACAACAACAACAAACACCAACATGTTACAATAACAACAACAATTCATCATGTCACTACAACAACAATTCATTATATTGCACAACAACATCAAAACATTCATCATGTTCCTTAATTCAAGTAATCATCATAATACGTTATATTCAATCTCACATATATTATTAATTCATCGCATGACATCTTCGTCGACTCATACATATCAAATACGCACAATTAATCGCATATAGCATACAACATCTTTGTTAATCATGCATATCATCACATACATCATTATCTCATTCATCATAAGGAAGGTACTTATCATCATCTCAATAACGTTGTATCATCATAAGAAAACATACGCCAAGTTATACTACTACACAATTATGTCAATTCATCGCAAAGAGCATACTTCATTTGTTAACACAACATAGTTCATCACTTAATCCTAATAAACATAATAGGAAACTAAATCATATGGATCATTTTATTGCATCATGGTATAGTTCATTGCGTTAGCTTTCCAACGCTTCGAACGGCGCCTAAAACGGAGTTACGGATCAAAAGTAACATCATTTCAAAGTTTAGAACAAGTTCTGCAAAACAGGGTTCGCGGCGCCAACAGGGTTCGCGGCGCGAACTGAGCGAATTCAAAAATTCCTAACTTTCTGCCAAGCAGTTCGCGGCGCGAACTGGCGATTTCAGAAAATCCCAAATCTCAGAAAACAGCATGCGAATTTCATTCCAAAACCCCTAAACTCAACCCAAATCAAGCTGAAAACACCAACCATCATGAACAACAATAGAATACATGTTATAAACACAAATACAACACATATTATGGATCTTCTAACATCATAACATCATTAAACATCCATTAAACACATTTCAAATCATCAATTCATACACTTGTTCATAAACCCTAACTTTTCTAAATTCATGAAATTGAAGAATAGAAAGCATACACAACATTATCAATTCCATATTCATCAACATTGCAACACAATCATGGATTTCAATTATGAAACCTAATCTCTACCATACCCATCATCATGCCAACCCTTAGAGAGTAAGAACCCCACCCTTACCTTAGCAAAAGCTTCACTTCAATGGAGTCATCCCTCTCTTCATGCCATAACTTTCTCCTCTTCCTCTCTTCTTTCTCTTCTTTCTCTTCTTTTTCCCCAAAATGAGTTATGAGGCCAAACCTCTAAAACCCTAACTCTTACTATCCATTCTCACCAATGGGCTTAACCCACAATCCAATCTCTTATGTCATATTTCTTCCACTTAGGCTCAATTCATAATATTCCTCTAATTACTCAATTAAGCCAAATAACACATATAATTGAATAATCACATAACATAACGAATATTATTCCCAATAATATTCCCCAACTACAATTGTTCCTTAACTTAATTAATACCAACTCGCAATTGTACTTCTCTGACTAATCCGACTAATAAATCCGACAACAACTTAACTGCTCAAAATAACATATTAATCCATTACGTTTGTAGAATAATACAGATAAACCTCGACTTCAACTAATTCCAATGAATAAATCCTTAATAATTCAATTAAATAATTAATTAAATTCAGGGCGTTACAATACCTGGCACTAAACGCCAAATTTGGCCGTGTATTGACTAGTGTCTACGTTCTGCTTCTCTTGATTCTAGGACAGTTGCGACCTTGATTCAGCTAGTGTAATGGCAGCATTACAATGCTCTATATCTCACTTCTTCAATATCTCAAGGACATATCTCCTTTGATGCATAAGGAGAGTCCCCAACCGAGCCTAACCATGCCACGATACCACTTCTTAGAGAAAGTCTGGGGAGCAAAATGTTGAAAGTGTCAATGGACTAAATAGTTTGGATCCAAGAGGCATTGACACCACATATCTACCTGCTAAACATTTGGGTCGATATGAGATTTAATCACTAACATTTGAATTTCAACAATATCCCACACAAATGTGATTCATTCATATCATTATACTTGAGCCACACTAGGATCGACTTCCGCTCATCCGCCAAGCCTAACCATGCTCTGATACTGGTTGAAGAATCTAGGGAGCGAAACACCAGAAGTGTCAATGAGCTAAATTTTTGAGATCCAAGAGACCTTAACACCAAATATCTACCTGCTAAATATTCGGGATTCAAGAGACCTTGAAACCACATATTCACCCAAAAATCGTAAGGTGTTATGGATATGGGTCCTTCCTTTCATATATCCAACATTTTCTCAATTTCTAGTCGATGTGATTGAATCCCAACAATATCATCTATGAGTGTAAGTCAACTGCATCACTAACTTTGATCCACACTAGGACCCACTTCCGCTCCCCCACTAAAGTTAACCAGGTTCCAAAACCACTTGTTGAGGAGAAGCGTCAATGAGTTAAATGTTTAGGATTTAAGAGACCTTTACAACACATATCCATCAAAAACCTTAAGGCATTAAGGGTATGAGTATTTTATCTTATATATGCAACATTTCCTCTATTTCTAATCGATGTGAAATTCAATTACTCACACTTGAATCCTAACCCACAACATCCCCTTATATTCATAAGTTAAAAATATATATAATTAAAGAATGAGAATAAATTAATAAGAGAAAAATATTAAAGATTATAAATTACGATCTCAAACAATCCATAAAAAAACATCTCAACAAAATGTTATTAGCTAGTGTAATAAGTTTGTTTATCCAACTTTTCTCATTGATAAAACGACTCTAAGTTAATTTAGTTATACAATATCTTCCTAACTTTATTTATACTCCTAGTAAACAAGTTTATAACTTAAATTTTAGTATTTAATTTCTTCATTTTAAAATAGGATCGTTTAAAGTTTTTGCATACAAATTTTAAAATATAATTATAATATTATAAGATATTATATTTTTTATTATATTAACCTTATAAATGTGTTAAAAATAATGTATATAAATAATTAAAAAATATTATTAAAAAAATAACAATCATTATTACATTTAAATGTAGAATGATATTTATTTTAAAATAAATTTTATTTATTAAAACGATACTCATTTTAAAACAAATTGAATAATAGTTAATAGTTGAATTAACTAGTTAATTAATATAAAATGACAAAAAAAAACTAATTTAAACTAAATTATAACTTCGAATGCTTTTTAAAACCAACTATTATAAAACAAAATTAGTTTGTCAATATAATTATTAAAATTTTAATTTTTATAAATGAATAAACAAAATATCATCAATTCAAACTTACACTCTATATATGTCTTTGTGTTTATCGACTCATTTGAATTAGCGGGACAGAATTAAAAAAATATAAGTAAATTAAAACTTTTAACAGAAAAGGAGATTGATAGCAATTATTAAAAATAATTGGAATCCAAAGAATCGTCAACCCTAAGAGTAGGTAGTTTCACACCCACTATCCAATATATAAATTATCATTCTATTACTTCCCCACTCCACCAACCATATGAAAACAGTACACAACTAGTCTCTAATTGGTGTTTATTTTTTAAGCTACCAAATCATTTTTATTAGATTACAAACCCCTTTTCTTAACCAATAATTACACATAGTTGCATGCCAATTTCTCTTCACTAATCAATTTTTTAATGTTACTATCAAATTGTAGTTAGGGCATCACATTATTCACATGGACCACTCCCTACAAATACACCCTTCACCTATATCACACTTTCTAGCATAGCATATAGCATAGAGTAGCCTTTTCTTTTCCTACAATCCAACACTTTCAAACTTCATAGTTTTTTTCTAAAAAGAAATTGTTAAGAATATAATTAAACTTGATTAGTATTCCACACTGTTATGATTTTGTGGTCCAAAAAATGTTTTTCATTAGTTTGAAGAATAAAGGAAGAGAAGAATGTAATAAGTGTTTGATATATATATATATATATATATATATATATATATATATATATATATATATATATATATATATATATATATATATATATATATATATATATATATATATATATTGGAGACAAATAAACAAAAAAGAAAAGTAAAATGAGAATTTTGGACTTTGAATCGAACGTTAATGTTTTGCTTTTTTACTTCTCTTTATTAGATTCTTGATAATGTGAGAATCCCAATATAAAGTTGTTTTAATTTTCTTACCCCTCATAGTTGTATGAATATAGCCTTTTGTTATAGAAACTATAGATCCAAGAAATGAAACATTTAAAGGGGAAAGATTAAATTAGGCTTGAACTCTAATTTTACTAAAGAGGTGAGACATGATGAGAAAATAATAAAGGTAGGATAAAACATCAATGAAGCAAAAGAAAAACATAGGAAAAGGAGATATTATATTGAACCCATTTTTTTTAAAACTCAATATCCTCTAGATTAATTATTTGCAGAAAAAAAATACTATAATAAATAATTTTAAATTTTTTAAAAAGTCTAAGACGGGTAGATTTTTAAAACTTAATTAGAATTAAGAATCTCAAATTGATCTAAAATTGAAAGTAATATTAATATTTTAAATTTTTAAAATTTTATTCGAATTAAGAATTTCTAATTGATTACAACTAAAGCTAATATAATAATGGAGGATTAACTCAATTAATATGTGCTAATCGACTTAAATAAATTTTAATTTTAATTTTACGTTTAAACTATGGCAAAAAATTTTATTTATATTTATATATTAATATAAACAAGTTATATTATTAATAATTATTTTTAAAAAATATTATTATTATATTATATTTTTAAGATTTAATTTGAATTGAAAATCATTAATTGATCTAGAATAGAAGATAATATGAATATATTGTATAAAAAACATAATTATCATGATTATCTTATATATATATATATATATATATATATATATATATATATATATATATATATATATATATATATATATATATACTTTCTATTATTTTATTAAAAAATATATTTAAAATTTATTGAATAATTAACTTATCCAATCTATATAAAGATCAAATAAATTAGTTGTTTGATAAATTTAAAAAATAATAAAAATTATAATAAAAATCAGAAGAAGTATATTTTGCCAAAATTTATCATAACAAAAGAAAATGAAGAAGAACATAAAAATTACATAAGAAAATGTATCTAAATTTTGTCATGTTGTATTATTCTTTAAAATAATTTAGGGACAAACTCTTGAGTTGAAGACAACCAATTTGACATGAAGGCTTTAGAGAATCCATGAAGAGATATGTTGTCCACATCTTTAGAGACCATGTCTTATATCTCTAAACCTTTATTTTCCATTAAACCCATCATTTGACCTCTTTTTGGATTGCCTCTAAAATTCTCCACCGAGTAATAATTTTACTACTAAACAAGAAATTAAAATTTGAGACTATCAAGTAAAATCATTTTTCTAAATTCAAAAGAATAAAAAAAGGAATCTAATTTGATTAACATATCTACTTTTTGACTATTGATACCATTCATTCATATGTGATGCATGAAGAAGATAGTGTTAATTTCAAGCAAATAAAAATGGCCCTACATAAGTGAGAGAAAGTAAATGTTCTCTTTTCTCTTGCCATGAACAAGTGTAGAAATTATGCCTTTGCTTTCATTTTCATCTTCTTCACACTCTTTGATACCTTTTTTACTTTTCCACCATTTATCTTACAAAGTTCTCAATTTTTCATAATATGTAACAAACTTGCCCTTAAATAAATTTGAGTTCCACTAAAATTGATATTTCATTTAGTTATTAGTTTTCAACTTGCATATCAAAGTTATTAGATCATGGCATTAAAATAAATAAAAAAATTAAAATCAAATATTTGTAAAGGACTAAATTTAAGAATAAAAAAAAAATATGTCTATCTATTTAAGTTCACCCACTAACAAATACAAAAACAAAAACAGACAAGTTGAAAACTTTAACTTCATTAGAGAAGACAGGCTGAAAACTTTAACTTTACCGTGCAAAATGATGGGTTAAGTGCAAAATGATGGGTTAAGCGACTGGCTCAACTGAAACGAGTTGAAAACTTTAACTTCGCCATTCAAAATGTTAAGTTATACGACTGACTCAACCAATCTACTTATTTTGTCACCTCTAACTAAAACCTTATATATCATCAACCAACATTTGTTGACAAAATTGTCATATCTTAATCCAACTACCTTTTAACTTTAATTAATCAAATTTAAAAGAAAGTTTGAAATTGAAACCTTCCAATCTTAATTCAAGAGCAAAAGATCTAATTCTCTCTCTCTCTCTTTTCTTTAATGATTTTGCATGAAGCTACCACTTCAACCATAGAAGCAACTATTAAAACAACCATAAAAGTGCTATAAAAACAACCAACAACACCAACAATAAAAGAAGAACCATAATATATTAGAAAAAAGAAAAGGTAGTTAGATTAAAATAAAACTAATAAACCAACAACATCCAATTAAAAACTAAAATAAATAAAAAAAGAGAAATCTTATTATATGTAAACCCCCACACCATTAAATTCTCTAAAATTACAATTAAACCCCACATTTTCCTCAAAATTACATAATAAACCCATTTGCAATAACTCTATTGGAATTGAAATGAGTAGTTTCATACACTGGTAATTCTTCTCTATACCTCTCAATCCCAATCACTGATAAATTATCCAATTCAAATAAATCAGAACTTGAACAACTTGCACCATCATCATCATCTTCATCATCTTCATCTTCATCTTCAAATTTCATATCAAAATCAACTTCATTTTTCTTTTGATAATTCTTCAACAAATCTCTAGCTAACTCTTCCACCCTTCTACTTTCTTGTATCACATGCAACCTTAACTCTTCACTACTTTTTTTCACATCATACATTGAATTAGCTACGAAACTCTTTTCACCTTCATGCAAATTCTTGTGTCCACAAGGTTTACAATCTTCATCAACAATAACACTAACAGGACAAAATCTAACTGATCTCTTAGTACCTGATCTTGATGAAGGAGTTTTACTCAAACAAGACCTTGAAAAAGATGAAACCGATGAACATGTTGAAGTTTGTGCCGATTTAGCTTCCAAAACAGAGTTTGTAGCTATTTTCGTAGCTGATGATGATGATATTTTTGATTTCTTGGAATTTCCACTAGAAGTGAAAAGTGAATTCAAAAAGCTTGCGAGTCTTGCACCAGGTGAAATGGGTTGCTTTGATTTCTTCAAATCTCCGTATAGAATTCTTAAAGCTTTGGACTTTGTTTTTCCAAAACCGTTCTCATTTTTGGGATTTTGAGTTTGAACAAAATGGTTATGTGAATCAATGTTTGGTTTTTCAGACACACTTGTTCTAATGGGTTTTGGTTTTTGCAAACCATAGAAAGATTCTGAATCTGATGAAGAGAATCCACCAGCTGAACTTGATTCAGAAGAAGAAGAACTTGAATGCATGGAGAGTGTGTTTGAATTGCTTCTTGTTGATCTTTCATATTCTGTCAAAGAGTTTCTTCCATTCAAATTCTCAACTTTTCTTGTTTTTCTGAAGTTTGGTTTTTCAGCTTCAACAACACTCTTCATCTTCCTCATGGTTGATGATGATGATGATGATGTTGATTCTTTGTAGAAGATGAGTTTCTCTTGTTTTTCCTCTGTTTTGTGATGGCCTTCGTCGATGGAGCGATAGATTACGTCTAAGAGAGATGAAGAGAAAGAAGGGTTTTCTCTTTGGTGTTGTTTTCTATGGTCTCTTGAAGGTTTATTCCATTTCTCCATAGTGTGGTTTCTTTTTATATGGGAAAAGTTGGTGTGGAGATGAGAGAGAACAAAGAAGACAAGAAACAGAGGAAACAGAGTGAGAAACAGAACAAGAAACAGAGGAAAAAACAGAGGAGTGTGAATGGTATCAATTGGTTAGACTTTGTTGTCTGCTTGAAATAGTACAAGAAAAGAAATGATTTTGAGACAGTAATGAAAGCCAAGTTCCACGCCTAAGAGGAGAAGAGAAAACAAAGGATGATTAGAGAGAGAGAGAGAGAGAGAGAGAGAGAGAGAGAGAGAGAGAGAGAGAGAGAGAGAGAGAGAGAGAGAGTTTTGGAGAGTGGTTTCTTTTGGATGCTCTTATAAGGGTTGGGAGAGGGTTATGGAAGTTGAGCTGGCCAGGCTGTAAAAAATGATGTGGAAATTTTCTTTTTCAAGTAGTGCAGTTGATGGAATAGGTCAGATATTACAGGTATGGATCTGCACTGTATAGTTAGATGTGTACGTATAATTATCAACTGAACTGATTTAATCGAATAATGATGTGAATTTGTATTATATAGTTAGATATTTCTGTATAACTATCGACTGAACTGATTTGATGGGAGAATAATATGGAATTTTAGTTATATGAAAAATTATTTTTAATTTGATTATTGAATTTATTTTGTTATAAAACTTTCTTTCATCCCAATGAATTGACATTAGATCCTTACTTTTTCTTTATATAAGAAAAGAAAGAAAAATGTATTGTTTTGTAGGACCATGCAAAGTAGATTTTGATCCTAACATACCATACATACTTTGTTTTTTGCTCTTGGGTTTTAGATGTTTTGATCTAGCAAACAAGATCTCTCTGCTGCTTTATACATCAATGTTTTGAATGTAGATTGATATGTTTAAAAGAGGGTAGATTGGTAATAGTAAAGGATTTTATAATATTATGCCCATTAGTGTTAAAGAAAGCTAAAAGATAACAAGTGTTAGTCTTATTTATAAGAAAAAACCTCACATTTTCATATAGAATAATAGTTTAAATGAATTGAAATCCGAAAACATAGAGTTAGGATAAATTTCAAAATTATGAAGTATTTATAGAGATACAGACATATTATTTATTAAAAATATTTTGGCATCGATAACAGAAATTAAACTTAAATCACGACTTGAGAATTGAGGATATATGAATCAATTTTTATTAGAGAAAAAAAATTTCATATTGATTGTAGGAATTAAATTCAAGTCTTTTTTGAAATTTAATTTGTGTAAAATACTTGACTATTAGTGTATAATCATGTCTCATTCTTAATTTTCTTTTGATAAATAACTAAATTGTTTTAGGTTAGTCATAAGGCCAATGCAAAATAAGTCAAATTATCATTTATATAAATTTTATATAAGTCACCACATAGTGTAAAATATAATTTTAATAATAATTTATTATATCTCTTATTTACTTAATAATTTAAAAATTGAAATGCTAATTTGAAGACTCATCTTTGTGTAATCACGTTAGAGATTTGCATTACCGTATTAAAAATCTACATCGATAATTCAGAACCTTGAATAAAATAATATAATATTAGTAAATTGGTAACTAATATTAAATTGAAATTTAAAAATTAAAAATAAAAAATAAATTAAAACTAGTCCTATGTAGATTCAAATACTATAAGTAAAAAAGTAATTAAGGTAGGGTAGCCTTTATGGTTAAAGAATAGTAGTAGTGGCTTAGCTCTTTATTAGGAATGTGAAATGAGAGGTAATAAGCATGTTGAGCACTTCAAAAAAAAACATTAGGTGTTGTGAAAACAGTGCAATTATGTTCCTGTTTGTAGAGTCAAGTATTGCGGCTACAGAACTAAAATTTGGGCTTTAGGATTCTAATGCCCGTGCTACCTTCAAATTAATGCTCTTCAACTTTTACTTATTTTAATCTATTTACTTCATGCCTATAAGCTGCCAAACACCCATGCCCTATTAGTAACTTTTTTGTTACAATTTATCTTTTGTCAAGTGGTTTCCTAATGAAGAGTTTTACCAATTAAAAAAATATATAATTAGGGTGTCTTTTATTCGAATTCGAATATATATGATGTTTCTAGAGAGATATTAACCGATCTCTTAATCTATTTAGACTTTAACAGTAATAGAATCAGTCAAATCATCTTAATTTTTTTGTTTAATTAATTGAGTCAAAATTTTCAATCTCTCGTCTATTTTATCTACACACTCTATTTTTTTTTATCGATCTTAGTTTAATGGACATGTCCGTTTACCACTCACTCGTATATGATCTGTTTGCGACCCTCTATTGCTATTGCTAGTAAAATATGTCACCCCTATATTGCTATTACTAGTAAAAAGTAAAGTATTTATCTCATTATCATTTATTTTGGTTTCATTCATTTAGGAGAGCATGAAACTCTAATAAAGAAATGGGGTCATTTTGAAATAATAAGAGATTAGTTCCAAACCTTTAAACCAACATATCACAAACTAAAAAAAACCTAGATTAGTACTAATCTACCGTTGATTTTGTCACTAATAGAAGGCACACTAAATTGACAGTGCAAAAGAAATAAGAACACACTAATGCTTGTTCACTTCTATCAATGGTCAAATTTGTACGTGTCCTCTCTACGTGTGACTATAATTGTGGGGTCTATAGGGATGAATGGGAGAGAAAGAGAGAGAATTAGTGGAAGCATTGTGTGCTTATTTTCTTAATCATTGCTCTTTTGGCTCTCCTAAACTTTATGAAGAGAGGATTATTTGAAACTAAAAAGAAGATATTAGAGATTTTATTAGCACTAAATATGGATTAGATACTCCAAGTGTTAGGCCTAATTAAAAAGAGGAATTCACATTTCCAAGTCTTATCACATTTGTATAATACTTAGGAAATTAAAAGTATCTCAAAATTATTTATTCTTCTTTGGCAACAACAATGGTTAATACTCAAGGATCAAGATAGAGACCTCATATCTCTATTTAAAATCTAAAGCACTAATTATAAGTTGTCTTATTTAAAGACTTTTACGTCCTATAACATGATTCAGCACCCGTCCTATAACATTGATTCAGCACCCGCTCTCAATGACAATATTTATTTAAGTGTCGTTTTAGAAGAATTTTTTGTTTTTATTTAAGTGTATTATAGTTTAATATTATAACTTGTCAATTATATCCTTACTTTCTCAATAACTCCACTTTACATTTTCCATAAAATTAATTAATTTCTTAATTAGTTATTGAAAAGATAGAGAGAATATGATTGAATTTATTTGAAAAGAAAAAATAAATGAGGATATAATAGGAAAAATAACTCTAACAAATCACTATCTCAGTTGAAAAGCTTTATACTAAAACGATAGTTAAAAAAACGGAGGAAATATAAGTTAACAATTTGAAATAGTTGAGGCATGCTATACTATTCAAACACTGACACATCGATAATATTAATACAAAAGGAGTAGGTGATACATAGATTTAAGTTTTAACAAGAGTGTAAATTTATATTAAAAATTATACATTAACAATTCGTCATTCCGAAAAAATAGTCATTGACTTCTAATCGATTACCTCATAAGATAGTGTAACTAAGTGCGTGTTTGATTTAGTTTTTGGAAGGGTCAAAAATAATTTTAAAGGTATATAGAATGGATTCTGGAATAATTTTGAAGTGTTTTGTTCTTTTAAAGCATAATTGATTCTGCTTTCAAAATTGATTATACTAGAAGCCTAGATTTGGAGCTTCTGAGTTTAAACTCAGTTTTATACTGAAATTCACTTTTAAATAAATATATTCAAACATCTAAATTCAATTTTATTAAAACCAATTATACTAAATCCAATTGTATCAAAATCAATTTTATCTACCGTGAATCCAAAACACGCTAATTAATTAATGCAAAAACTATAAAGGGAATTGGAGCAAGAGAATGATAAGAATAAACAAATTAAAGAAAAGTTAAGTATTAATTGACAAGCTAGAAAAAGGCATCACACCTAATAAACCAACGTGTGTATGTACTTGTGATATGTTTCTCTACATGCCTATTACTTTTTTGGTACCATCTCTTTCCTTCAACCTTCCCTTAAGGCACAAGAAAAATATTTCATAATGAAAGAAACCAGCTAGGATGCTAATATAATAATAACACATCCACCAAGTTTCTTCTATTATAATTATACAAAAGCAACTAACTATATACAACAATCATGGGATGTTATCATGATACACGAGTCTCAACTTTCACGTTTCATGTTCAACTAAATTTATTAATTTATTATATAGTACGTATGAGAAGTACTTTGCTATAATTTTTTAAAAATGATTTTCAAATTATTTAATAATTTTGCCATATACTATATAATGAAACAAATTGGAGATTCTATTATCATTCACTAACACTATAAACTATTTATGAGAAATTGATTGTTAGTTTGATGAGTGATATCACTTCAAAATGTCATACTTAAGAATTAAGGATATTATCTTCTAATTAATCAATGAGTTAGATTCTTATAAGAGTGTTTTTTACTTCTAAAATATATGATTTCTGAAAAGTTTAATGATTTTTTTTTTTAATAAGCAAAATAATATTAATTAGGAATACCAAGAGTATTCAAACCTTACAGCAACATTTGTACAAGTTACTAACAGCAACACAAAGACAAAGAACCCACACCACCACTAAAAAGAGAACCTAAACCAGTCATAGAAAGGAATGCCGGTAACAACATTTGACGACAGATTCTGCCACATCCATGAAAGTACCTTAGCATTAAACACAACATCTTCAGCATTAAAAGGTATCTCCTTGAAACAGAGATCATTGCGCCCTTTCCAAATTGCCCACAACACAGCAAGCCACAATGCAGTCCTGTTTTTCTTCTTCAGTCTTCCCTTAAGTTCCTCATCAAACCAACAGAAATGTTGAAACACAGAGTCATAACTCCCTTCCACCTGGGCACCAATCCAAAGACCAATATCTCCCCATATTTTCTTGCTGAACCTGCACTGAAGAAACAGATGTAATAGCGATTCCTCCCCATTAGAACACAGCACACAAGCATTATTGGAATCTTGGATCACACCCTTATGCAGCAACTGGTCCTTAGTGGGCAATCTGTTAATTATAACCCTCCACCCAAAGACTTGAATCTTTGATAAAGTCGCAGCCTTCCATATTGACTTCAACATTTGGAGAATATCCACTTGCATCTCCATGGATTGAGCCAAAGGGTCATTATACCTGTCATAGCATGATTTTACAGAAAAAATTCCATCTTTCTCAGGCCACCATTTGATAACATCCTGCAACTCAGAACTAAGATTAACCTCAAACAGAATCTCCTCCAACTCTTTCAATTGCTTCAGACCCTCGCCAACCAAGGTTGTCAATACTTCCCTATTTATACCTAAATCCCACTTCCATACCTGCGGATCCGTGCGCCATAAATCAACCACTTTACCCCATTTATTTGTAGATTTCTCATATATCACAGGGAAGACTTCTTTAAGACTCATCACTCCAATCCATCTACTATGCCAAAACCAAGTATTACTTCCATTTCCCACCTTGAAGTCAATCTTACTGCTGAAACTATCCACCACTGTACTCTCATCAATCTTTACCTTACCTACAGCCAGAATATCTCTCCACCAGATGGAAGCTTTCCTCAGCTTTTTTGCATTCACTTCTGTTACGTTCAGCAGTGATAAATTACCATACCTAGCCTGAAGAAACTCCCTCCAGATTGTTGGGCCTTCCTTCACCATTCTCCATCTCCACTTGCATAGTAGAGCAGAATTGAATCTCCCAATATGCTTTATGCCCAGGCCACCCTCTTCCTTAGCTCTACAAACATTCTCCCAACTCACCCAAGCTATGCCTCTCTTCTCCTCATTACCCTTCCATAAAAACCTGCTCTGAATCTGAATAAGTTGTTTAATGATCAATTTAGGTGCTCTATAGAAAGACATCACATATACAGGGAGGGAGTTAAGGACAGAGTTGATTAGAGTGATTCTTCCCCCAATGGACATGTTCCTGTTTTTCCAATTGCTCAATTTTCTTCTAACACCATCCACCACACCCTTCCAAGCACTGGCCCTTCTTGGATTAATGCCAATCTGAATTCCCAAGAATTTGAAAGGTATCATAGCTACACAACAATGCAGAAAGTGGGAAGCAGCCACCATGTTATCACTAGGGATATTGATCCCATATATCTTGCTCTGAAAAGTTTAATGATATCTTGATTAAGTGAAACTCGTATATCACATTATGGTTGAGAATTTTAGTATATATTAGTTAGATAATTTCTATGATAAAAATCAACTTGTTTCAATATAATTAGTCTTTCAATTAATAGCTAAATAACTTATATATTTAATAAAAAAATATTAATAATGTTGAAACTAAAATATTTTTTTTTTAATATGATTTAAAATTTTGAATGTTTGTTTATTACTTATCATAATTAATGTTGAATATATTTAACCAAAAAAATAGCATATAGTACTTATATATAATGAAAGGATGTTTTTTCAAAATATATTTCCTTAAAGTTCACAAGAAATATTGAAAATTTATTAATTAAGAACGCAATAGTATCAAAATTATTTCATGTATTAATGCAAAAACTTTTTATTATTTAAGGAGTATATTTAGGATCCGTTGATTACGAGGAAACCCTTAAACATTATCAATCGTTTACTGGTTCAGTGTTGATTAGGGATTTGATAAAAAGAACTATAGTTTAATCTATTGTAATTATGATTAGAAGAGAACTGAAACTACTTAATATCATAATTGACCTCTAAATTAAATTAGTCGGTTTAGTGGACCAAATACTAGTAGTAAAGAAAATAGTCACACACACTCAAAATTTAAACATTTTAACGTAATTTATTTAATTTTTTATGACATTTCAACATTTTTTGTGATGAGACTTTTACTTACATTTGGATATATCTCGTCAATTTATCTCTTATATATTTGATAAGCTCTTATGTTTGATAAGGATGTGTATTTATGATTCTCAAAATTTTGGACGTTTTATATAAATAAAAATTTTCTATAATTTAATTGTGATAAATATTTTATAAAATTTTATTTAATCTAATTTGACTATGATAGATTTTAGATTTATTGCAATAGTTTATTTTGCAAGTTCTCAAGAAACTCTAGGTTTATTCAATTAAAATTGATTATGTTTTTGCTGAAATATTTCATCCGTATACATTTGCAAGGCACTTTTGTTAAAAGTCGACGAGATATCAACCCTAACAATTTAAATTGAAACTACTAAAAGAATAAGACACCACAAATTATTTTTTTGGGGTCAAGAAAGACGCCACAAGTCTATTCAAACTATTTTGATAATAAATAACATATGACAATTCTTATATATTCAACAGTTAACACATAATTGATGCAAATCCACAGTTAAATCATGATTAATGATTAATTAAGATTCCATTTAAATCATAGCCAAAACCAATGAAGGGACCCAAAGCCCAATCATATAACACATATCGACATGGACTAAATATATATCACCTCAATTAAGAAAAAAAAGTCACTCTAAATGTGCCCCATGTTTCAATTGCCATCATCCTTCTTAAGAACTTATTAAAGTTTAATTCCTTGTGGATACACACTTAGTCTCCACAAACATCATCCCATTCTCGAATAGGCACACCATTACTTAGGTATATCTATCATCAAACCGTTATAAAGCTATAATTATGTTAGTTAAGGTATCTCTAATTGTCACTTTTGTTTGTTGTAATTTTCATTGAGTTTTACATTGTGTCTTTTTAGTTGAAATTCACTCTATTTTTGAGATTCTCACATTGTATAATATAGATCGAACATGTGTGTGAAAATATCATTTACCGTACTGATCAATTTTGTAGGACTGAGTTATACATCGTCATATTTTTAACACGGTATCAAAGTCAGAGTCTCGTTTAAAATTTGTTGAATCACATGTTATAAGACTTCTTGTTGTCGGACCACCCAACATTTATTTCCATACTCCAAATAATTTTTATTCTTGGATCACCTGCCATTTATTTCTATACACTAAATATTCGGGTGTGTGCAAATGTGTTAGGAGTTTCACAATGAATAATAAATAACATCAAAATGTATATATAAGGAGGACAATCATCATTCTTCAGGTCGATTTTATCAATTTTGTATAATTGAATAGGCTTAACGAGACTTCTTACTATTACTATGTTATTATATGTTATTATGTGATAATAGTAGTACATTATTATGGCAATAATGTTTAGCAATGTGAAAGATGTCATTTCACATAATGCGTTTATTTTTACCTTTCCAAACTTTTGTTTTTAGCATATCATCATCCAAGTACCTATTGTCTCAAACATCTTTGTAAATATGGAACCAAATGACCCACGCAAAACACACATGTCTCGCTTCCACAATAGAAATACCGGAAAATATGTGGTTGAAATTAAAAGGTAATTAGTGTGAAATTAGCAAGATTAATTAAATGACATAGTTTAGCCAAAAATAAGTTATTTTTAACAAAATATTTGCTCATCATATTCCTCATAAAATTGAAATATGTAAGTACTTTAGAAAGCGGGTAGTTGTAACTCAATGTGTAGATCTCCCAAGCTTATGTTGCACTTTCTTTTAAGTAATATAACTAAGATTGGAAGCTATGTAGATCCTTATCACTTGTAAGGATTTGTTTTCATTCATCAAGAATATTCTTTTTAAGTCGCATTTTTAATATAGTATCATGAGTTTTTTCATCAGACAATGTTTATTTCGCTTCTATGAATTAATATCTCTCTTTTTTTTTCATACAATTGACGGGTTTTTTCTGATTAATGTTTTTCTGGCCAATGAGACACATATAAGGATATAGGTAAGAAAGAGTTTGTGGATTTTGTCAACATATATATATATATATATATATATATATATATATATATATATATATATATATATATATATATATATATATATATATATTACTACAAAAAAATTGACATATATCAATAAGAGTTGAGGGATGAACTTAAAAAAATGCGAGAAAGTAAAAAAAGGACAAATGTGTTTATGGCAAATATGATGTTACTGATACAAAATTATGAAAATTTCTTTGCCAACCTCCCAACCTTCTAGTTAACCTCTGGTGAAAAACCCAAACTACCCCTGACTTCGGAAATGAACTTCCGCACTGCATGAAAAAGGTGTTTTCGGAAGTTCATCTCCGAAAGCGCCTTTTTTTTTAAAAAAATTGTCTTATTTCGGAAGTTCATTTCCGAAAACAGCATTTCGGAAATGAACTTCCGAAACAATACGCGTTCTGCAGATTAAGCAGAACACTCCCCCTCCCCCATTCATTTACCCTAATCCAACATCAAACAACACCAAAGGCGAAATTTTGTTAAAAGACTTCAAAGGCAACATCAAAGGCTCCAACAAGCTTCCTATACTACATTAAAAAGCACTCCAACCTCTTCAATCGGTAAGCATTATGAGTTTTAGATCTATGCTTAAAATTGATATTAGGGTGTTTAAATATAGGAAAATATGTATTAGGTTAGGTTGGTACTGGTATTTAGGATGTTTAGAATGTGTAGACATAGGTTTAAAGTTTGATTTTGGGGTCTGCCATTGTAGGTTGCAGAAAAGCTCTGCGCAGGGGTGTTTCGGAAGTTCATTTCCGAAAACACCTCCATCCCAGTTTCGGAAATGAACTTCCGAACTGTATCAGAAGTGCATTTTTTTTTGTTTTTTCATTTGTCTCGCATATTAATCGATTTCGATTGTTTACAGGAACATGTCAGGCAACCAGCCAGCACGCATCAGACAGGGCAGGGAGTCCCAGACTGCGTCGGCTAGACGCGAGCGGGCGGCGGCGCAGCTGGCGTCGACACGCGGGCGGGGTCGGGGACGCCGTGTGCACGTTCCACAGGACTTGGTGGAGAGTTCATCTGCTTCAGGCTCTAGGAGTAGGCTGGCTCGGGTATCTTCTTCCCGCCAGCGAGAGGAGGAGGATGAGGATGAGGAGGAGGAGGAGGTCATACCGGATGTTGACCCTCCAGTCGGGGAGGAGGAGGAGCAGGAGGAGCAGGAGGTGGATAGCTATCCGGGAGGGCCTTTTGACACTTCCTTGCTGATTCACTACCAGGATCACGTCGCTCGGCGGATCTGGGAGGGAGAGGTATTTTTTTTAACTTAGCCGTTTATTTGTCACCATTTTTTATAATTTTACCGTTTATTTCTCGCTTATTTTTTTTTTTTGTAACAGGAGAGAGAGCCATTGAAAATGGTGAACCACTCCAGGAAGATTTTCGGTCTGTTTAAACCAGCAGCTCAGTGGTTTAACGACCATGTGCGAGGTTCAGGGCTTAGCGGGCTCTGCATGACCGGGTACACCACCATTAGCACCGGCATGCAGGGGGCATTTGTGGAGCGCTGGCACAAGGAGACGTCTTCTTTCCACTTGCCGGTGGGGGAGTTGACGATCACCTTGCATGACGTCCAGTGTCTTCTCCACCTGCCTATTAGGGGGCCGCTGTTGGACCACTCCAGGATCCAGAGGGTCGAGGCCATTGAGTGGATGATGCACTATTTGGGCCTGCCGCACGAGGTTGCTCACTTTGAGTGCGTCACGACTTGTGGGCCTCATGTCCGGTTCACTACACTGAGCATCTATTTTGAGTTCCACCTGGACGCGGCGGCCGAGGCCGAGCAGGAGGATAACGACCTATTCAGGGAGTACCACCGCGGCTGCGCTCTTCGGTGCTGGTACATGCATGTGGTAGGCGCTGCATGCTTTGTGGACAAGAGTGCCAGGTACGTCGACATGGCCTACCTCCGCTATTTCATGGACCTGGATACCGTTCACCAGTGGAACTGGGGGTCAGCTACTCTGGCATATCTCTACCAGAAGCTGAATGAGGCCTCCAACTGGAGGACGAGGCAGTTGGTCGGATCCTGCACACTGCTTACGGTACGTTTTATTTTAATACATTATCATATTTATTTATTTATATATGTTTCGTATTTAATTTTAATACATTATCTTGTTTCTGTTTCAGAGCTGGATCATCTCCTACTTCTCCCGCATCCACGGCTTTCACATCGATCCTGCGTACGTGGACGCCATGCCCAGGGCCGCCAGATACGCTCTCCAGAGGGGGAACGATGCGGTGGGACCATACCGTCTGTACTTGGACCGCACGATGCACGACGACGTCACCTGGAGGCCGTTCGTCGACTACGCTCAGATTGTCCCCTTTGACGGCATTGCTCTATATTCAGGCTGGTTGGCATGCGGGATCGGCATCATGGTTCGATATCTCCCTGAGCGGTGCATGCGTCAGTTCGGATTCGTGCAGCGGATACCCAGGTCACCCTTTGAGGCTGCTCCCGACACTGTGACCCGAGTGCAGCTCACTGCCATATGGGAGCATTGGGAGGATCATGTGGTACCGCTGGAGTACCGTCTCACTCGGGTCACCCAGGACTAGCACAGTGAGGAGGGATACGTCACATGGTTCTACCGGGTGTCACATCCTCTTCTGAGACCCGACATTCCCGGCGCTCCTAGGCCAGCACACGAGGAGATCCTGGAGAACCAGCAGGCCGAGGATGATCACGCCATTGATCTCATGTCGATCTGCCAGCGGATATCGATGCTTGGGCGGGACGCGTTGGATCGAGGTATCGTGGAGCGGGGCGGTCCAGAGGCAGTCGCCGTGATGGAGATGATCGTCACTGATGCGGACATATTATTTTCATCGGATTAGTATTTTTTTTTGTTTACTTATCATATTAGTATTTTCAGTTTATCTATTGCTTATTTTATTCGGCGTTTGCGTTTAATTAAAATGCGAGACTGTTATGAAAAACATAAAAAAAAACACAGTTTCTGCATAATTCGGAAGTTCATTTCCGAAGACACCCCCCATGAGGTGTTTTCGGAAGTTCATCTCCGAAGACACCCCCCATGGGGTGTTTTCGGAGATGCACTTCCGAATTAAGGAAATTTTTTAAAATAAAAAAGCGCTTCGGAAGTTCATTTCCGAAGCAGGGATATTTTGGGATTTTCGCTGGGGGTGACCCCCATAGGGAGGTGGCCAAAGAAAAAACCAAAATTATTATTTTAAGAAAATTTGAATGTTATTTTACAAGCTCTAAGACAGGTTATATTATATTTTATTTGGTGGTTGTTATTATATAATTGATATAACTTTGTTATTTTGACATGTTTGTAAGACTTGCTATTTTGACAATATAATTGAAATTTTCTTTGATGTTGCTTTAAATTGTGTGGTGCATATAGAAATCATGGTCAAAATTTGATTATTAAAAAATATTAATTATAGGAAGAAATATACCAACAGTTAATTTCGTCATATATCAACGGAAATAAATTACGCAATGCATAAATTATTAAATAGTGTAATTAGTCGTTGTTATAGTCTTGAAATTTTATCCAACACTTGAAAATTGTCGCGGGTATAAGATATTGGGACGGAAATTTGCCATTGGTAAAGAAAATTATAGTTGACGGAAATAAACGTTCATTAGTATAGTTTTTTTTTAGCTTTACTAACGGTTTTTAAACTTTTAATATATATATATATATATATATATATATATATATATATATATATATATATATATATATATATATATATATATATATATATATATATATATATATATATATATATATATATATATATATAGGGAATGTATTAAGTAGGAGGATTTTTAAATAAGAGATATGATGATTCAATGCTAACCATTGGATTAATCAAGAGAGAGAAATAATAATTATATTATTATTTTAATAAATAATTTAATTCTCTCTCTTGATTAATCCAATGATTACCATTAGGGGTGGCAAAACGGGCCGCCCGCCCCGCCCGCCGTCCGCCCCGCCTTATGCCCGCCAAAAAACGAGCGGGGCGGGCATGCCCGCCAAGTAAAATGGGCATCAAAATCATGTCTGCCCCGCCAAGATGGCGGGTTGGCGGGCGGCGGGCTTACCCGCCTATTTTTATTTATATTTTTTTTAATAGATTAATATGCTTTTTTTATCTTTTAATTAAACTTTTCACTTATTTTTTAAAACAATTTTTTATAAAAGTAATTTTTTAACAAATTTACTCTAAAAAATATTACATATAATAAACCATCAAAAATTGCAATTACTAGAATTAACTAAAAAAGAGTGAGTTTTGGAGGAGGAGCGGGTTTTGGCGAGCGGCGGGCTTTGGCAGAGCGGGTATGGCGGGCGGCGGGTTTTGGCGGGGCGGGCTTTGGCGAGCGGCGAGCCTAAAATCCCAACCCAACCCGCCAATTTTTGGCGGGTGCGCGGGCGGCCCGGCGGGCCCCGGCTCATTTTGCCACCCCTAATTACCATTGAATCCTCTTATCTCTTATTTAAAAATTTCTCCTACTTGATACATCCCATATATATATATATATATATATATAGGAAGCGTATCCAGTGAGAACTGATATTTATGTGAGAAACGAGAACTATCTATACTGATCGTTTGATTTAATTAACGGTTACGATTTAAAAATTCCATATAAAGAACACTTTACTTGATTTTTTCTAAAATGGTTAATATTTTAAAGAAAATCATTTAAAGATATTCTTACCAAAAATATTTTTATTTGATTAAATTGTTATAAAATATTGTGAAATATATTTATTATAATCAAAATGTATTTAGTATTTTTATTTTAAATTAAAATTCTCTAAGCTATATATACATTTTCAAGACTAAAAAATAATATAAACTTAAAAATAATAAGTATAATTTTTTTTAATAATTTTATTTGTATTTAAATTATATTCAATTAAAATTATATCATCTAATGTTTTTAAAAAAATATTAGTTCTTACAAAATTAATATAATTTATAAACAAAATTGACGTTTAATTCTTACATTTAACATTTTTATAACAATATAACAAGTCTTTCTTTTTAAAACGAAACATGCTACCAAATATTTTAAAAACAATTTAATCATTGCAATGGAAATTAATAAGTAAAAATTTGACAATAATTATATAGAACAATGAAAATTTAATTGACCCCTTTAGAACAATTTATTTACCTAAATAAATTATGAAAAAAATATAATTCTATAAACTATGATATACAATGTTAGATAAGTTTTGTTTAAATTTAATTACAACCAGTATCTATAATTTTAAAAATTACACTTTTAAATCATATACTTTAATTAAATTGTGATTAAAATATTTGGTAGCATGTTTTGTTTTAAAATAAAAGACTTGTTATATTGTTTTAAAATTGTTAAATGTAAGAATTAAACGTTAAATTTTTTTATAAATTATATTAATTTTGTAAGAACTAATATTTTTTAAAAAACATTAGATGATATAATTTTAATTAAATATAATTTAAATACAAATAAAATTATTAAAAAAATTTATACTTCTTATTATTTAAAAGTTTATATTATTTTCTAGTCTTGAAAATGTATATATAGCTTAGAGATTTTTAATTTAAAATAAAAATACTAAATACATTTTGATTATAATAAATATATTTCACAATATTTTTATAACAATTTAATCAAATAAAAATATTTTTGGTAAGAATATCTTTAAATGATTTTCTTAAAAATATTAACCAAATCAAGTAAAGTTTTCTTTATATGGAATTTTTAAATCATAGCCGTTAATTAGATCAAACAATCGGTATAGATAGTTCTCGTTTCTCACATAAATATCAGTTCTCACTGGATACGCTTCCTATATATATATATATATATATATATATATATATATATATATATATATATATATATATATATATATATATATATATATATATATATATATATATATATAGGAAATGTATCAAGTAGGAGGGTTTTTAAATAAGAGATAAGAGCATTCAATGCTAACCATTTGATTAATCAAGAGAGAGAAATAATAATTATATTAATATTTTAATAAATAATTTAATTTCTCTCTCTTGATTAATCCAATGGTTAGGATTGGATGCTCTTATCTCTTATTTAAAAATTTCTCCTACTTAATACATCCCATATATATATATATATATATATATATATATATATATATATATATATATATATATATATATATATATATATATATATATATATATATATATATATATATATATATGAGGAGGGATCAAATTACACCCGAACAGTTACACCACGAGTTACACTCGTTCAATAACTACATCTCGAATTAATATTTTTTAAATTCAACCGTTGGATTGAAACATAATATCATATAGATCATACCTATAAAGTTTGAGCTTAATCTATAATGATTTACTATGTCATTGAATTACATTAAAATTAACGTTATATGAAAGCTCATTTTGACGTTAATCTTTGGATATCTTGATGATATAGTAAATCATTATAGATTAAGCTCAAACTTTATAGGTATGATCTATATGATATTATGTTTCAATCCAACGGTTGAATTTAAAAAATATTAATTCGAGATGTAGTTATTGAACGAGTGTAACTCGTGGTGTAACTCTTCGGGTGTAATTTGATCCATCCCTCTATATATATATATATATATATATATATATATATATATATATATATATATATATATATATATATATATATATATATATATATATATATATATATATATATATATATATATATATATATATATATATATATATATATATATATATATATATATAATTTTGTAAACATGATAGAAAAGAAAAAGTATTGTTTTCATATGAAAAAGAGACGTTTTAGATTGAAATGAAGTTGTGAACCGTTAATTTTGACCTCTAGTTGAATGGTAATTGTCGAGTATACATATGAAGCCTAAAAAATATCTATGTCAAATATAAAGTCCATTTCCACATTCCAAATTATTTTTCATAGTTTACTTGTAAGATTTAATTAGGTGACTAAACATGTAAAATATATGTTTGATACCCAAAACAAAATTGCTAAAAATAGAAGAACATGCACACATGTGAATGAGTTACAAGACTTGTTTATGAACAATCATGCTAAGATAGGGAACCATTTCTGGTCTACCACTCACACACAAAGCGAGGAAAGGAGTGGAGTGTTAACACTCTATTTAACATACTCCTTTTTATATTTCTTTTTTTTTTTATTTAAATAAGGTTTTTTTTATATAAAAATTGAATGAGTGTCTCTTGAATTTAGATCATGTTAGGTGCTAATAATCTCTGTGTTGGTTAGTCCATACAAGAGTTTTGCTCTGATTTTAAACGGGATCTCCGCTAATATATGATAAAATTCATCCTCTTGAATTAGTCGGTTGCAATACCGAATACCAAGATTTAAAAAAAGAATTTGTGAGATATTAGATTGAACTCTAGTATGGTCGAAGGGTAGCTTCTTGGTTCGACAGAATTAAGCATGAAGTCGAAGGTTGTTCACATGCTCCCATTAGTTAGTATGTTAGGCTTAATTATAAATAGCATACTAGTCTCTCATCATTGCACACAGCAAATTTAGGGTGAGAGAGGTTATTTGTTATTCTTGTAAACTTGTAATCTTGTTTCTAAGAGAAAGTAAAAGAATAGCAGTTATAATCAATTCTTATGTTCTTCTTCCTTGTCCTTTATTTTTTCCTTGTTTTATACTTTGTTCTTAGCATCGAATTCACAATAAAATGAGTGTCATTTATTTAGAACTCGGATCAACTTAATTACGCAAAATTAACTCATATGGGTTGACATGTTGGTAGCAGTTTTGGTTTTAAAATAAAATTTTTTTAACGTTTTAGATTTCAATTTTGTTATATTGCTAATATTTTTTGTCTTCGATCAATCTATATAGAGAATTCTGCAATTGAATAGTGAAATTGATTTTTTAGATTAACGTAATCTAGAGTTGAATATCAAATTTTAAAAAGTAATCTCGTAAATTATACTTAAGATTAAATAGGATGAGTTATAAAATAAAATTATAAGTCAATACAATTTTTACCTTATGAATCCAATTTTGTTAAGAGTTGATTTAATCTCAAATTGAAAAAGAGCATATCTAAAATCTATATATGGTTACTTGTTATCAAATATCTTGTTATTGGGTTGTTCTAATAATGTCTCATGTGTTCAATCTTGAGCAATGTATTAAGAGTTTTATTTTTGAATAAATAAAACATGAAAAATGGATTTATAAATTTGAGTTAATTAGGTTAAACAAAATTTTAAATTATATTATAATTCATCTAAAATCTGATAGGTCACTTGTTATCGATTATTTCATTATCGCACCACTTGAGTCTCAAAGTCCTAGATATTTTAAGGTGTGATACGAGTCTTGCGTTAAATTATATATATATATATATATATATATATATATATATATATATATATATATATATATATATATATATATATATATGTGTGTGTGTGTGTGTGTGTGTGTGTGTGTGTGTGTGTGTGTGTGTGTGTGTGTGTGAGAGAGTTTATAATTGTTGTAATCACCATTTTATAACCATGGAATTCGACATCATTCAAATTTTGAATAATAGATTTTTATACTTTTTTAATAGCAAAGAAAATTAAAATATATTAATAAAAGATACGACCAAAAAGCACCAGCAATGCACTTAAAAATAAAAAACTAATAAAATAGAAGCCCAATTAAAGGGAGGCCAACAAAACAAAACCACAACAAGAAAAAAAAACAACTCAACCGCACTACTTAGAAGACTACAACGAAACACCTCACTTCTAGAAAGAATCAACTGAGGAGAGTAGATGACCACTCTGTGCACCCAAAAAAAATGAAGCACCAAAGTGGGTCACAATCCCAATCAATCGGAGAAAAAGTTGTTAGTAGAGTTTTAGCATGAACCTGCTTTCAAGCCAAACAAATAATCAAAGACATCCAGTGATTAATTGTTATTCTTTTCTGGAAAAAAAAATAAATTTATTACGCAACTTCCAAATAGTCCAGACTATTGCATGTCAGATCAAAACCAAACCTCAACGGGACTTCTTATCTTGGTCGAAACCCTGAGAAATCTCGAAGACCTCTAAGATCAAGCGCGGAAGAGGGATAAGCATATCCATCCACCTAAAAATCGCATACTAGAGCGAAGATACCATTCCACAATGAACAAACAAGTGATCCACATACTCCCTTTGGACCTAGACAAACTACTCACCCCTCTTTAATCCCAACAGACACAATTTGGTGACCTAAAAGATTATGCTAGTGGATAGTTAATCTTGTAACATTTTTTAAGAAAAAACCACCATTTTTGAAGGCCTCAACTCTTTCAAACCTAGCCAAACCACATATCACTCAGTCAAATCTACTTTCCTCACCTACCGTCAAGGAAGAAAGACTAACATAAACATATATCTAAACTCCTTAACAGAATGAGATTACATTCTTTCACATATTTGTGTCATGTTTCATCTCGTATAGAACTCTTAACGCAATCATCATTCCACTAATAATAAATTTGTGGTGTCATTCATGTGATTTGATAACAATGGTCTAATAGTAAGTAGTCTAACAAATTTTAAATGAATATACAACCTTAAATTTTGTATTATACCTTACTCAACTTTGATGAAACCCTAGAATTTAAACTAAAGAATAGTATAATGAAAGTATATTAAAGAATGTGTGGTGAATATTTCTTTATCAATATAATAGTGTGGTTTCCACAAGAAAGAAGGATATGTGAAATTGGAATAATAAACTTTTTCCTTTTTTGAAAAAAGAAAGAGATGTATCGATCAACCTCAAGTGACACCTCTCCACACTACAAAAACACTTTGCAAAGGTTGGGTTGGTATGCAATTGACATGCCTCCATCATTTCTCAAACTTGGATTCAAATCGTGGGTCACCCCCACAAACACAACCTTTGCTAATTCAATCAAAACAAAATATATTGCTTTGGCCCATCTTGATATTTTTTCCTCAACTCAAATTCAACTATGACTGCGTCTTCTTTCCTATCCATTTAACTATTGTTGCACGATTTTTCATATTAAATCATTCTAAATCATTCCAAGTTTCATGCTTCCATATGTATCTCTTTTTTTTCTCAATTATAAGTCCTTTTTCATCCATTGTGATCGTTTCCGACTCGAAAGCTGAAATTGTACGCCGAGGGCCGAGGATATTCGATTTTATCAAATACAAATTGGTTTGCAAAAGCCTTTATATATATTTTTCTATAGTTAACAAACTCATAGTTAGAGAAGAAAACTTTTAATAGCAATTGTGTTTAGGTTTTAGATATCATAAAAATTTAATTAACTAAATTAAATTACTTAAGACTTGTTTGTGAAACAAAGACTAATAATTAGTTGCTGATTATTATGAACAGAAAGATAGGCTATGAATAAAATAAAGAGAAGTATGATTACACTAGCTAGGGAAACCCTATTCTATGGAATGTGAGGTATTGTCAATTTCGACCTCATAAAGCATACTTCAAAATGTTACTTCCAATTTCATAATTGAACTATATTAATCAACACTAGATTAGCCATAAACTATCTTAATTAATATAGTTAGATGGTACTTGTGAGCATGAAAGCTATAGCTAGGGATGTGAATGCATAGTCAAACCAAAATATATTAAAAATATATTTGAAACGAATTGAACCGTTTTAATTTTTCTTAAATCGAACTAAATTAAAATTATTTGTTTGATATTCTAGTTTAGAATATTGAACAGGCCAAATCGTAAAAAGTTAGTTTTTTCAAACTGAAATTGAACTATATGTTAAAGAATTAAAATGTTATGATTTTTTCGAAATTTTTATAATAAAAAATTTAAAATTTATTTTTATTATTTTTTATTTTCAATTTTTGTTCGATTCAATTCAGCTTTAGTTCAACTTATCTGCAATTTAATTCAATTATAGAATGATTTGTGTAATATGTTTCAGTTGATTAATCAAACATATATAACATTTCGTTTATTTTATTTTTAGTTCCATTCGGTTCAACACTTCGGCAGTTTTATAAAATAATCTTAGATATCTTATAAAATATAGTTATATAGCTTAAAACTAAATTTTTCTAAATTTTTTCTTAATAAATATTAAATTGTGTCCTTAAAGAATATGCTATAACTTAATCTACATCATGTCTATTAGTGCATAAAGCTCTTAAAATTCTTATTAGTGTTATAATCATGATGAGTTCTACTAAGAGATTCTTTGAGGTACAATTCAAAAGAGAAAAATAAAAGGCTAACCATAGGGAACACCCTGGAAGAATTATTTAGAACACATAGGCACTTATTTGAAGGGTGAGTGAGTAGTTGAACGTGCACTAGTCCTTTAAGATACAAAGAAGGTCTAAAGCACTATAAAGAGAAGGGTATATGTCCCTATAAGTAGGGTTGGAATGAACATGAAAATTCAGAATTTCGATCGATCAAAAGAAAAAGTGTAACATCAATCCCAAGGAATGAACTGATTTATACATATATAATACAAATTTAAAGTGAATCTAGCTAAGCTAGCTACACTCTCTTTTTGTTTTCAGCTAAGAAATTTAAAGTGTGGGATGGATTTGTGTTTTTTTTGCTTTTTTTTATTCTTTCTTTGCTTTAGAAAAAGGAAGGAATGTGATGGAGATATATAGTGTTTTTTCCAACAATTTCTTGGTAGAACAAAGTGTGTTATTTGAAATTACCATTTCAGAATGTGTTAGGGAGTTAGAACATGGGATTAGAGCTAAAGTTGGTCATGCTCATGTGGTACTTAATTAATTAAGAGTTAAAGTTAAATGCATGCTCCTATATTGGAATTTGTGTATTTTGTAAGAGAATTTGCATGATTGGATATCTCTTTTTACATAGATAATTTAGTTGATGAATTAATAAACAATTAGATTGAGACATGCGCGATGCACGGTTGTTAATCAATTTTTATTTATTTTGTATTGAATTTTAATTATCTTAAGAGCTATTTGATCTCATTGGTGCTTATGTTGATATGATTTCAAAAATATATAATTATAGGGTTTGGATATGAGCATCTCTATTGAATTTGAGAGAAAATACTTAGTTGAAGTAGTTGTTGTGTTGTTAGAAAAGTTAGTTAAAAATAATATAGAACTGTTGTAATGAGTTGAACACGGATGATGTCATCAATACGAAGAAAATAAAGAATATATGTCTTATATTATATTTAATTAAGTTTTTGCACTATGTTTTTAAAATCAAATGTTAGAAACAACAATCATCTCTCCATAGATCTGTTCTTTATTGTAAATGGTATAATGAAGAAGTGTTTTTTTATATTCTTTTTAAATGAACTATTCTAAAATAAATTTAGAGAGATTAATTGAAAAGATATATCAAAGTTTCATGTTCTATAAAGTTTATAAAAATACTATATATATCACCAAATTAGTTGTAGGTTGAAATGATGATGATGTTATTGTGGGAGTATCATATTATTGTGTATTGCAAAAAAAAACATAAATATATTTTCGTGTTCTATAAGCAGTATTTAGATTTCAGGTTAATATATTTTCACTATTACCAAGATGTGAACCTGTGACCTCCAATAGATAATAAAGATATGCTTTGATCTTTTGAAAAATCAAGATGAAATTTGGAAGATACCATAAAGAAATATACATGATGTGGCACGAAAATGACGAAGTGTTAACGTGATGATGCGGGATTCGGATTTAAGATATTATAAATAGATTATTGCAGCATTGATACAAAGAATCCAATATATTTTACGTGGGAGCAACAAGATTCGTTTCTCTTCATGTGGCTCATTAACACACTATATGATGCAATGCTTCCACAAGTGATTTGATGTGTTCATTCACATTAAGTCTATGATAAAATTCACAAATACATCTTTGCACACCTAAATGTGAAGCCACTTCAACTACAATATGAGTTGAAGTCAATCTTAAAAGATGAGAAAACCATAACTTAATATTGTTCTCGCATTTAAAGAATTCATATTTTTTATTTTGTTGATGATCTGATCTATCATTCTGATCAATTAGAAGAAAATGTGTATGGCTTACCTGATGAATATAATGCACTTATTTCTATAATTCAACATTACCCTACATTATGTTCAATAATTGAAGTTGAGTCCGTGCTTCTTTTGCATTAATCAAAACTTGATATAGTGAAGAAACTTGTTCTAACTCAACCTCTATGTGTCAATGTTACTAGAGTTACATCATTTATGCCTAATTCTACACTTTTATTCAATTTTGATCCTAATGTAGTACATAGTTTTGATATTACACCTCAATTTGATATTAATTGAGCCACACATTGTTTCAATCATGGCAAACATTGTTTCAATCATGGCAAAGGAGGAAGATATGATTTTTTTAATGGAAAAAATAAATATATTAATAAAGAAAAATGAAGGTACAACAAATAATCATAAAGCACAAGAGGTTCTCTAATATAAGATAAAAAGTAAGAAACTCGACAAAAAAACAAGAAGCCTCGAATAGGGGGACATCTCGAAGCAAAACCATAACTACTACTGAACACTCGCTACTCTCAAGTTAGATCTGAAACAACCAAATCCACCATCAACAAATTAGATCCCAACAAGGTGAATATCCACCACCATACTTTGAATCATGACAAATATTAATCTGTTATAGGTGTAGGTAGAGGATAGGATTCTAAAACTAATCCGCAAAGGTGAAGGAGTTCTCCCCCACCCTACCCAAAAACCAATTCCAAGCCAAAAATATACTATTCTCATCCATTTCTTTCACTATTTTTATGACTCCATTAAAGATAACATTGTTTCATGATTTCAAAATGGACCAGATAACATTGCAGCCTAACATCAATGTGATTTGTTGTCTTATGATAGGCTAAATTCTTCGACAGATTTATTGCACTCTTACTATCACAATTAATAGTGATAACTTGACCTTGAAGTTTCAGTTCCTTAACAAACCCTTCAAGCCACAATGCTTCTTTGACAACTTGAGTGAGGGAAATATATTCAACTTCAATGGTTGATAACACAACAACCTTCTGAAGAGAAGTTTTCCAACTTATTGTTGTACCGAGCATAGTAAAAACATATCCAAAAAGAGATTTTATGGTATCCATGCATCCTTCATAGTCACATTTGACAAAGCCTTCGACTTCGGATTCTCCATCACTCACGGCTCCACCTTAAAAAAAAGATCCTACTCAGGGATCCTTTTATGAAACTCAAAATCCACTTCAAATCTTGTCAGTAAGCCTTCCCAAGATTGGCCATATGCCTTCTTACAAGGCTCACTCCATAGGCTATGTTTGGCCTCCTTCAGACCATAGCGTACATCAAAGAACCCAATATACTAGCATACAGAATTCTATTCATCCTGGTGGCAGCTCCCAGATCATTCATGTCGAACTCCTTATCGAGTTAAGCCTTCACCTTCATTACTTCCTCGACACTGTTTCTTGCTATGAGGATGTCATCCATATAAAGCAACAAAATAACAAGTCAACTTCTAGGTTGAAATCTTGAGTAAACACATTGGTCGAACTGGTTCCTAGTGAAACCTATGTGTGCCATGAACTTGTTGAATCTCTTATTCCATTTTCAAGGAGAATGTTTCAAGTCATACAAATATATATTCATCTTGCACACATAATCCTTCTTGCCCTTTTCTACATACCCTTTAGGTTGCCTCATCAAGATTGTCTCATCTAGATTACCGTATAGAAAGGCTGTATTTACATCCATATGTTCGAGTTCCAAGTCAAACTTTTCCACCATTGCTAACAATATTCTAATGGATTTGTGCTTTACAATAGGTGAGAGCACATCATTGAAGTCGACTCCATGTGTTCTTTGTTTGCCTTTGTTAAACTTCACTCTACAAGATTTACCAAACACTCAAGGTTCATATCATTCTAGTTTTTCGACTTTGTCACCACCTAGTAGATTTTGTTTCCCCAGCTCGATAAGACCCTTTTCACTGACATGGCTTAATCTCATATGCCATAGTTTTGTCTTCGACACAGGTTTCGTGAAGGAAAAATGTGATGGTCCACTTACAATCTCATCCTCGAGGGTATACAAGGCTTGTTTCTTCACACCTCTCAAGCCTTCCTTCGACCCCTTCATGACTTCTAGGATACCTTGATCTCCTCTGAAAACATATCCTTTCTTATCGAATTCACCAAGAGAAATAAAATTTCTCTTTAGATCAGGAGCATACTTGACACCAATTAACAACTTTATTGACTCATCATGGAGCTTGAATCTTACATATCCAATACCTGCAATTTTGTAGGCTTTGTTGTTTCCCAACAGCACTAATCCACCATATGGATCACATAATTCCTCAAATACGTATTTATTTAGAGTCATGTGCCAAATACACTGTGAATCCATACTTCACTCTTTGCTAAAGTCGTTGCTTGAAACCACAAGGACATTAGATGATTCAAAATTATCTTGCATAATAGTTGCATTGCCATTATCCTTACCTCCGTGATTATTCAGGCGTTCGGGGCACACCTTTCTTGTGAGACCCTCCTTTTTAGAGTGATAAGATCTAATTCTAGAAGCACCACCACCATAAGATTTTTGGTGACCTTTACCCTTCTTCTTGTCAAACCTTCCATCTTTCTTCAAGAATTTCCCCTTAATGGACAAACCTTCACCAAAAGACAATGGAATATGCTCCTTCCGCTCATTCAATTCCTTAGAGTACAAGGTTGATTGAGCTTCTTCAAAGGTCAACGAATCTCTTCCATACAAGAGAGTTTCTTTGAAATGAGCATGAGACTTGGGTAAAGAACACAGCAATAGTAGCGCTTGATCTTCATCATCGATACTAACCTAAATATTCTCTAGATCAAGGATCATCTTGTTGAACGTATTCAACTACTCTGTCAAGACTCTATATTCACTCATCTTAAATGAATACAAAGCTTCAGGTACATACGATTTAATAGGGATTTATTCATGTACAACTCTTTGAGTTTTCTCCATACACCTGATGTTGTCTTCTCCTTCGAGACCTACCAGAGAGCGTTATCACCAATGCTTAATATGATGGCATTGTGAGCTTTATCGGTCATCATCATCTTCTCCTTCTACATTAGCACAACATCCATCTTCTCTAATCCATTCAACGTTCTAACAAATTCTTTTGAATTAGTAGGGCTTGCATCTTCAAGCGCCACAAACTGAAATCATTCACACTGGTGAATTTTCAATCTCATACTTCGTCAAAGGCATCTCCATCCACGCTCACCGCATCAATTTGTTATGATAAATTCAGCACCAGGAACGAACAAAGACTATGAGAAAGATTGGGTTTCTTGAACAAACATAGGAAACCCTTCAATTTACGAAAGAGGAAGAGCAAAAAATCAGGATTGGTTAAAATTATTTTACTATTTACTTTCTCAATTATGGAAAATTGATTACAAGCAAATATCAATCAACCTTAACCCTGTCTCAACAACCTGAGAGAGCGTCTTATTTATAGGCTACAAGCTAACTTAAACCCAAAGCTAACTTGAACACTAAGCTAATTTAAGCAACAAGCTAACTTGTACAACTGCATGTTAGAACACGGTGCGACTACAACATGCATCTAACCCTATCGAGCCATGAAGTTATCTCTAATGAGTCTAGAGTTTGATACAATATACCACCCAAAAATCCCAGATGGCTCTCAACAAATATAATGCTAGGTTGGTTGTAAAAGGTTTTCATCTTCGTTATAGATTTTATTTTACTAAAACATTTCCATCTATTGTTAAGCCTGCTACTATTAGTATTGTTATTATTTTATTTATCATAAAAGTGGCACATCACTCAGCTGGGTGTTAATGATGCATTGTTAAATATAATTGTTCATAAGGAAGTCTGCACACAATAACCTCCTATATTTGAGAACACTGACACATATCTAGTGTTAAAATTGAATAAGGTCGTCTATGAACTCAAGTAGGCCTTCATGCAAGTGTGATCCCTCTCTGTTTAGTCTTATAACTCACACATATTATATCATCATGCTAGTATGTGTAGCCAAACTAAATACTTAATTTTCACCAAGCTAAATACATAAGTTTCTCTCAAACAGCTTGAGAACTTATAGTGCTTTTTTTGAATAGAAGTTTCTCTACATAAGAATGGCTAAATTTTCTTGTCTCAAGCTAAGCGCATTAGAGATCTTCTCTTTAAGGCCAACCTAGATTATTCCAAAGGCATGCCAAATCTTATGGTGTCTAATCTAAAATTATTAAAAGCTCAGATTTCCTAAGGCTATGTTTGCGAGTTTAAAGGGGATGGGAGGGGAAGGCTTCCGAAAACGAAATTTTAAAAAAATATAGAAAAATATTTGACATTTTTTAAAAAAATTATTTTGTTTAGAATGATAAAAGAGTCATTATCATTACTAAATTGTTAATTTTCAAAATAGTATAACAACCTAAAAGATATTTGGAAAATTTATATAAGCCCTACAAAACCCTCCAAACCCCTTCTTCAATACAATTTTTGAGTTCTCCCATTTTATGGGGTTTTTGATGTTATGAATAAAATCAAACCTTCCAAAACCCTCCTATCCAAAATCTTTTTATTCCTTTCACCCAATTCTTCCTATTTTCCAAAGTTCTCCCCTCCCTTCCTCTCCAAACTCCCAAACAAAGTCTAAGTGATCCTACTTTTTATAGGTCTGATATGGAGTATCTATAGTATACAAAAAAACAATCTTATGGTGTTTAATAAGCAATACTCCCTCTGTCTCATATTATAAACAAAAGTTACATTTTCATATTCATTGAATAATTAATGTATCTCATCAGATACATTAATTATTCAATGAATATGAAAATGTAACTTTTGTTTATAATATGGGACTGAGAGAGTATAGTACAAAATCAAATTAATTATGGACTCTAACAACCTATAATAGAATGTGCTTAGTCATCACACTCTAGCTGAGTTATAAATACTCAGCTTGTTGTGTTTTGTGGTTAACTTTTCACAATTCAAAAATGTCATCTACTTTTTTTTTTTTTTTTTGCTATTTTCTCTTTCTTCAATTTCTATTTTTCTACTATTGTTAGACATTATCGTAACGCAAACTCACATCACCAAACATGCAACAACATCTAGTACGTAATTAGTTAATGAGCTTTTTAACTCAGTCACTATAGTGAGATGAAAACTAAATTTATCGAGTACTACCTTCAATTTTTATTAAGAGTAGTTTTGACATTTCAAACATATTAAGAAAGTTAATTGTTGTTGTATGAAAAAAATTATGAGATTTACAAAATTATCCTTTATTAATAATATGAAAAAATAAACTTAAAAGAAATGAAAGAAGATAGAATAATAAATATGTGAGGGTATAATGAAAAAATAACATTAATAATTCGTTGGTATTGTAAAATGACATATAATTTGGTATAATAAATTCTCCAAAGCAACTTATAAAAAAACATAGAGAGAAAGTATTATGCAACAACTATGGCTGGACAATGATCTAGTCCCATTCCAAATCGGAAAAAAAAAGGGAAAAAAGGGACATCGGTAGGGCTGGAGTAGTTTGATGGGTCCAACGGTTGGCCTGATTGGTTTCACGTGGATGGAAAAAAGGGACATCGGTTGGGCTGGAGTGGTTTGATGGGTCTAACTGTTGGCCTAATCAGTTTCATATGGGATAACATCGAACCGGTTAAGACCCACATTCTTGGTCCGCATAAAATTCAATCGAACAATATTATTAAAAAATAAAATTAAAAAAATAGTCATAATGTGGATTCGTTTAGCAAAAACAAAAACATAACCTAACTCACTAATTTTTCACTACTCGGAAAAAACGCGGCATCAACTCTCACACTCTCTCATTTTCTCTTGTTTCATCGTCTTTCCTTTTAAAACTCAAACCCTAGTACATCGTCATCGCCTATGTAAAAATCTGGAAATGGCATAGGATCCTTCATCCACATAGTTTTTCTTATTCATAGGACGCTCCTTCATCTTCTTTTTTGAAATAGTTTTTATTTCAAAAGGTAATTTTGTTTTCATCTTGTTTTTCTCTTCTTCTTCGATTTTTTATTTCTTCTTCGCTTCTTGTATGTTTGAAATTTTTCTTTTTTTCTCTAACTTTTTATTCATGAGTTTTTTATTTTGTAACTATGTGTCTAGAATTTTAATTTGTTCATGAGTTTTCAAATGAATTTTGAGTTTCATGGTTTTAAAATTTTAAGTCTTTTTCTTTCTTCTATTCTATGTTTATTTGTTCGGTGTCCATTTTTTCATTTGATACAATAAAGCTAATTTTTTTGTTGGATTTTGTTTTATCACGGTTGAATCTTTGTTTGGTCTAAAAGATTATCATGTATATTAACTTTTTTAAAATTAATTTTGTTGATATGTTTCTTCGACTACATTCCTGATTTATCTAACAATTTTTTTTGTTTTGTTTTAACATTGTTGAAATTTGTATGAAAAAAAATTATTCAAAAGTATATGTTTTTCTCTTGTATCTACTCTGTTTATTTTTATTAGAGCTTTTCCTCTTTTCTAATATTTTTCTTTGATTTGACTTTGCATAATCATTTGTGAAAAGGGAACATCTAGAGGTATTTATTGCTTATGATTTGTGTTGTTTCATCATCTTCCCTTTTAAAACTCAAACCCTAGCACATCGTCAAATGTAAAAACTGGAAATGGCATATGATCCTTCATCCACAGAGTGTTTCTTATTTATAGGACGCTCCTTCATCTTCTTTTTCAAAATAGCTTTTTATTTCAAAAGGTAATTTTGTTTTCTTCTTGCTTTTTCTTCTTCAATTTTTTATTTCTTGTTCGTTTTTTGTATGTTTGAAATAACTTTAAAAAAATTTATAAAGTTTTATTTTTTCTCTAACTTTTATTCATGGGTTTTTTATTTTGTAACTATATGTCTAAAATTTTAATTTGTTCATGAGTTTTCAAATGAATTTTGAGTTACAAGGTTTTGAAATTTTAAGTTTTTTTCTCTCTTCTATTCTATGTTAATTTGTTCGGTGTCTATTTTTTCATTTGATACAATAAAGCTAATTTTTTTTGTTGGTATTTATTTTATCATGGTTGAATCGGGTGTGGATCCTCTCCATTTCCTTAAAGAAATGAAAAATTTCATTACTATAGTTTTAGGTGTATAAAATTAAATAATCATTAAATATATGTCACATATTTTCGATATGCGTGTTGTTTACATATAAAAGTATAGTAATGGAGTAAATGGAGAGAGAGAAAAATGGAGAGGATCTTAACCCGGTTGAATCTTTGTTTGGTCTAAAACATTATCATATATATTTACTTTTTTTTTAAATTGAATTTGTTTATATATTTCTTCCGCTACATTCTGATTTATCTAACGTAATTTTTTGTTTTGTTTTGTTTTAACATTGTTGAGATCTCTGGAGAAAAAAATTATCCAAAGGTATATGTTATTCTTTTGTATCTACTCTATTTATTTTTATTAGAGTTTTTTCTCTTTTCTAATATTTTTTCTTTGATTTGATTTTGCATTTGTGGTAACATGATTATTTGTGAAAAGGGAACATCTAAAGGTATTTATTGCTTATGATTTGTGTATTTTGTTTATGAACTTCCTTAGTTTTTTGCTTTGGTTTATTTTAATTAGGATGTGTGTTTTTTCTAATATATTTACTTGTATTAATTTTGTATGAATTGGAAATTGGAGAGATGGAGCAAGGAGCTAGTGGCAAACAAGAATTAAGCCCAAGATAAGATGGGATGGTAGTTTGACTGAGTGTTATGGAGCAATAACATTGTAAGTATATTCTTCTTTTAGTTAACCTTAAAGCTATTCTTTATTAGAACAACTTGGTTAAAATATATGTTAAACTACATATGAATGAATTAATCAGCATGGTCTTTTTTTTCTTTTCTTTTTTTTTTTTTGTTGTATATGCTACTGAATTAATCAGCAGGGCCTCTTTTTATTTTATTTTTATTTTATTTCTTTGTAATAGGATAACTCTCCTTGTAGGTTTGGTTTTATTGAGATTGAGATTGTTATTTTTTTATGGGTCTTGCTAACCAGTATTCTTAGGACACGCATTTCAAAAAAATCGTACAACTTTAATTACTTAAAGAGTGTCTCAAAGACACTGGTTAGCATTTCCCTTTTTCTATTAGATTGTTGATAAAGGGTGGCCATGGCTGCTTATTTTCCTGGAGGATTTCTTACCCCCTCCCTTAGGATTTTTAGACACCATGTGCACTTCCAAAAATATCTCTCTGTTTTCGGAGATTTATCTTCGAATGCACCTTTTTTTTACTCAACGTCAAAATTTTCCAGAGTTACATTTACAGAATGTGACCGTATGCATATTTACGGAAGAAAATCAGAAACAGAATACCATAAAATCAACATTGCAACGATAAATTCAACATTCATAAAATAAAATCGGCATTACAATGATGATTTCAACAGAAAATTAAATATTACATTTCAATAGTCCGGTGGACGCTTGCACATCTCTAAGATTTGCTCGACCGTTCTTCGTACCGTCGCTATCAACTCGAGCGGGATTTTCTCTTCGAAATCGAAATATGTTCGCCAAATCGCCCAAAACATCCTCTCGGTTCTTGAGCTCAAAATTGTTGTAAACGATGTATCATTTGTTGTCAACTGAAGGTGAACGATACTCGAGCTTCACAATCTTTTGTTTGTCTCTGTAAGGTAGGCGATAGTGGATTTTGTCAATGATGTTGTCGAGCGAGGTGTAATCGTTAAGTTCGAACGTCTGCCCAAGTGTTTTACCGTCGGAGTATGAGACACTTGCGACATACCAACGAATGTTGATATCATACAATTGAGACATTTTTGTGTTTGTGTGAAAGACAACATAAGAAACCCCAAATTTATAGAAAACCTAAGTGAATATGGACCAATCATTTTCTGTCAACCTTCTTTCTGTATCTATATCCACGGAACGACCCCATATTTATTGGTTCCAGAGGTACCTCTCTGGAACATTCGCTAGAACTGCAAACTTAAGAACCTTCCGTAGATACATATCCGGAACTTTTGCTGATACATTTTTAAACCAGAACCAGAACTGCAAACTTAACGACCCCATAAATATAGAAAGTGAGTATATTGCAATGTTAAAAAGTGAGTATATTACACTTCAAAAATTCAAAACGAATCAAAACAAGTGTTGTCGGCTAAATCTATAGGTGGTTCCCTCTTGGACTTTTCCGCATTCGATTCCTTTTCAATTTTCAATCTTTCAAATTCGTGCATCCTTTCAACAAAATAATCTGGCCACATCTTGGCATTTGCGGTTGAATGAGTCGCTCATTCTGGTGATGTAGGTGGTATGGGGCATCCTGATTTCAAGTAAACTTGTACAAAATGACTTGATTTTGCAAGTCATCCAATACAAATGATGTGATCATTTAGATTTCGAGGTGGTGCGGTGCAGAGTGGAAAAATGTTTCCAAAAACCCGTATCGCGTCAAGTCAATGCACACCCTGTCATATGCCCATGCAATAAAATGACCCATATCCCGGAAGCTCATCTATTTTGACACAGGTACCGGACCGCTCAAGGAACAAGAGATTCATAAACCGCTTCAAATTTTTCTTTTTTTCCATACAACAGTGTAGGATTCTTTATGTGTCATCAACTCTTGGATAAGTTGATGACGGAAAAGCGCATGACTATCCTCTCCCTAAATTATTTTGAAGTTTTTCCCAATGTTTACCGATTTAAATGAAATTGCGCTAAGTGCCTATGAGTATGAAGGGATAGAAAAGAAATTGCCTTTTACTATAGGATTGCTGATATTTCCAAAGCCCAACAAACCGTGTCAATCTAACTAGAAAATCTGTCAAACCGACAAACCGCAAATCAATAAATCCCTAAGATTTATGATTAATTACTTTAAAATTGTGATTAATTATTTAGTCAAAACTTAATAACTCCCAAAATTGCAGCAAGCAGATGAAGGAGACTGAAAACTTGATTGCTCAATGCATTTGTTAAAAAGAAGAAACAATATAAATATTCGATTCACAACGAAAACTGCGATTTTTCTATATCTACTACTGCAGTCCCTTCCCTAGTACACATGGTTAAAACCCGGCTTCCTTTATACTTTCTAATCCCCTCCCCGCATTTAGAAATTTGTTGTCCAGTTGAGATGACCCAATTGAGGTTGCTGGTATGCACCAACCTGTGCTCCTCCAGGAGCCGCTGCAGCAACTCCGACATTGTTTCCCATTGCTGGTCCTAAATGATGAGGATTCGCCATAGCCGCTTGTTGTGGAGGTGTGTGATACATGCCAGGGAACTGCATGTGAGATGACTGAGCAGCAGCTGCGTTGAAGTTAGCGTGGCCGGTGTGTGATGGCATGAATGGAGTAGCATGTGGTGATTGTCCTGGCATGTTGTAGTATTGAGTAGATTGCATGCCTGAAAGATCCCTTGGATTTTGTAACCATATTTCTGATGTCTCCCCCTACGAATTGGAAGAAAAAACAAAATGAGAATACCAAAGAAATTATCGTAATCATATAAGTGCCAACGCTTATGGACAAGTTGTACAATACCTGAGGATTTGGGACATAGAGATTATCTTTGTACTTGACTCGAGATGAATCTTCTAGACCCGAGGCACCACCAACAACGCCTGGAGCTAACATGGCATACCCAGCAGGGTTAGCAAAGTTTCCAAACCCTGTAGGATTTCCAGCAGGAACAGGCTTGAACTGTTGAACTCCGTATTTAAGGTTATTGGCATTAAGATGGGAACCGCCTCCAGGCATCAATACATAGTTTCCGTTCGTAGGATGAGGATAGGGAGCACTGTTTGAGTATCCCTGCACAGCCATGGGCGGTACATAGACTGGAGATAGAAACTGACGATAGGGCATGAGATTAGCATAATGTGAGAGATGAACTTGTGGATACATCTGTGCAACTTGATGTTGTTGCTGTTGTTGCACCATGGCTACTGTGGATGTGGGAACATTGTTCGCAGCATGGGAGTTCAAAACCTGCATCGGCCATAATATGTTAAAATGAAGTAAGAATCAGAGGAATTAGGTAGGGAGGAAAAGATAAACAATAAACGCCGTGCCAGCTTGAGTTGCTCGTCGACAAACAAAATATAACGGTACGTTCTATTTAATACTTTTTTTATTCCACGCTTTTTACGCTAATTATTAAGTCATTATTAATATATATCAATTATATTATATACCTCCTGATGTGGTGAAAGAACCTGTGAGCGTACAGTTTCATCCATGTTAGGTCTAAAATAAGGAATATCGTAACCAGTGGGAGGGTCGTAAGCCTGTTTGGAAACATAAACATGAGAACAAATAACCAATAAAATGCAAAACAGGCACATATACCATATATGTCACTAAACAGAAGGGCGAGAAATATTTCGAAGGTAAAAATAAATAAAAGTAATATTCACTCACTGAAAAGCCAGGCATATCATGAGAATCTTGCTGTTGTGACTGTGACGGAGTATAGGACGGACTTGTATCATGTACCAATCCAACATTGGCGTAGTTGTCAAGATTCGGAGAGCTTGAGGATTCTTTGTTATCAGGCAACTGTTGCTCAGAAGCAACACCAGAGGCTGGAGATTCGGACTCAGAACTTTTAACATGGTCATCCCGTAAATTCACCTGCTTGCTCGCCAAAACATCCTCAGTGGATGACTCTGACGCGGGTGTAGTCAAGCTGACATTAAGATGAATAAGATTATCTTTACAAAATGCATATTATTAACTATGATATCTTTAGTTAGTAGCTATTTATGACAATATCTCTAAAGAAATATTATCTATATTCAAGAATGCCAACCTTGTAGTCGATTCTCCATTTGACTTTTCAGTAGCTCCTATTAATTGAAACTGAGGTTGATGCATCAAAGAATCAAGTTCTGTTGTAACACCGATGGTACCAAAGGTCAGCCGGCGGCGATCAGTCTCTGGAACACGAATATGTTGTGCTATGACCACATTTTGGTTCTCATGTACATTCAATTGTGAAAGTGTATCCTGAAGCTGTGTTGTATTTGATTCTATAACTTTAGAATTTTCAGCTGGAGGTGAAACTGTTTTTTTGGGCGTTCCAATCACTCCAGGACCGTTGTTTGTCTTCTGGCTTGATTTAGGCTTCCACTCTTTATTATGCTGGGAGTGGGAGACTGCAACAGAACCCAACAAATTTTAAGGTACGGAACAAAATGACCAACAGAGTCTTAAAAGTAAACTACAACCATTGCACTACGCTACTTACTATAGATCTCTAGAATTGAGAGTATGACTAAAACAAAAACTCGATGGTGTTAGTTCAGAGATAGATTTACCTCTTTGATGTCCCATAACTTGTTGATGTGGCCTACTATTATGCTGATTGCTCGACGATGGTCTGGTAACAGACATGCCAGGGAATGAGGGTTCAGTTACAGCAATTTGACTAAGATGTTCAGTCTTTTGGACAGTGCCAGCGGATGGAAATGAATCTGAAGATGTACCATCTTTTCCGACAATAGAATTATTAGCATGAGAACTACTAGGAGGAAACAACTGTTTCCCTTTGTGATCAGAAGACTGTCTTCGAACACCAACAACCCCAACTTCACGCCTAATTGCTCCCGATGATCTGGAATCGGGGGAGGGCACATGAACTGGATCAGTAGAAGAGGAATATACTCCAACAACAGAACTGGTTGAAGCCGTTGCAGAAGAATTTTGATGGATGGTGTTAGGCTTAATGGGTTGTGCCCGTGCAGATACATTAGACACTATGCCTTGCTTGTCCTCGGGTGTAATTTTTTTATCACCAACATTAGTCGCACTAGCAGCATCTTTAGACTGCCTAGCATGTGAATCAGAAGGACCATTTAGAGCCTGATGACTTCTAGCACCAGCTGGTCTTTGATTAATAGAAGCTGCTGACGAGCTGTAACAAAGAAAACATAAGAATCATTACATTGTTGAACTTTTCATTAGAGCTTTATCTTTTCATATCATTATATTCATTTGTAATTCTTATGTCTACTTTATGTCACACCTATTAGGTAAATGTCATAAAACAGAACTGCATTTACAACTCAGGTATCCGTACATTTCTGTCACCACTAGTATAACAGCAACATCTATCTATTAGGTTATTGTTAGACTTCTCATAATGGCAGTTATGGGCAGTTTTAGGAAGTTATTTCTTTAGTTAACGTGTGAATTATGTATTCGCTATAGCATTGCTAACTGTATGCCTGTTGTAAGTATATTATGTCATAAATAAAAGTCAGTTATTACTATTAATTTGTACTTTGGTACCGGTTTCTATCCGTTATAGAGTTAGGGATCTACATATATCAACTACTGAAATTAGATATGGAAATTTGAAGATCAGAGCATACCCCTTTTCAGAAGTGTTTCCAGGTACTTTCTCAGTGGTGGATGTGGAGTGTTGTTGTGAAGGAGGCTTTACTTCTTTATCTTTTTGTATATTGTTTACCCGGTTGTCTCTGACTACACGGAACTCTCTGCTGAAGCCTGCACAGTTAGCATAAATTAAGATCAATGCATACAAAAATGCTAACAAACATACAACTATTACGGTGTTGTATCATTAGGATAGAAAAGTAATAAATGTTCATCAAGTGTATTTGATAGTTTGTGAGTGAAAAGAGTGATTCTTCGTAAATCGGTAAACCCTTGGTGAGAATTATATAATTTATATTCTGCATTATCTATCTGATTTCAAATAGTCCATTTATCTTTTTATTCTTGCTATATTTCTATCACTTCAATTTCTCTAGGTTCGTAATAAGTAGGTTCAACCGAAAAATCGTAACCAGGGAGAATATGGAATCAAGGCAAGATGTGACAAAACAATCAAGATAAAGACCAAAATTAAACAGCATATGGTTATATTCTAATCTCTAACCACTGAAGTCTGACAAACTCGGATTCAGAGTGGAGGAAGTAATGCATTACTAGTGATCACCAAACAACTAGACTCGCCTAGTCCAACTTTCATCATTCAGGTCACTCAAGAGCATATTTGGACCAACCAAATGTTTATGTAAGGAAAGACATGAAGAAAAGGGAGCTGCTACAGAGGAGCTCAACCGCTTCCTAACAAGGACAAGTCTTAAGAAACTGGAAAAAAAAGGAAATGCTTTCACTGTGGCCCCCATTCGGCCCATTGCACCAATGCACCATTCGAACAAACAGCAGATAATATAAATTTCAAGACAAATGCAGTGGAACACAAATACCAGTGTATGAAGGACAAGCATATCACAACAAAGAAAAACAAAAATGCAGCATAATTCAGTGTTTTCACCGAGGAACTCACATTTAAAACCCTTGGAAAATATGCAAGATAAGAATAAGAATATTACTTGGTAAAGGATTTCGAGAATAGTTTGCCCTTCGAACTCTATGTTCATGGAAATGCGCTCCTTGACCACCATTTTCAGGGTGCCTTCTTGGTTCACCAGAACCCTTGTTGTCAAGGTTATGTTCCGAAGGCTTATTGAGTTGCACTCCTTGACCACCATTCTCAGAATGTCTCTTTGGTTCACCAGACTCTCTGTTCTCAACAATATGTTCAGCAGGGTTGTTGAATTGCACTCCTCCTTGAGCACCATTTTCAGAATGCCTCCTTGGCTGACCTCTATTCCCAGCATTATGTTCCGAATGATTGCGGAACTGCGCTCTTTGACCCCCATTGTCAGAACGCCTCTCGGGTTCACCCGAACCCCTATTCCCAACATTATGTTCCAAATTGTTCTGAAACTGAGCTCTTTGACCACCATTATTAGAATGCCTCTCCGGTTCACCCGAACCCTTACTCCCTACATTATGCTCCGAATGGTTGCGGAACTGGGCTTTTTGACCCCCACTGTTAGATTGCCTCTCCGATTCACCCGAACCCCTATTCCCAACACTATATTCAGCATGGCTGTGGAATTGAGCTCTTTGACCAACATTATCAGCAGAACGCCTCTCAGGTTCACCCGAACCCCTATTCCCAACATTAGGTTCCGAATGGTTATGGAATTGTGCTCTTTGACCACCATTCTCAGAAGGCCTCCTTGGTTGACCACCCGAACCCCTGTTCCCAACATTTTGATTCTGCAACAATAGATTTTATCATCAATCATTAAATTTACAGAAAAAATATCACAGCTCTTTAATCATATTGCCCCCAAATCAAACAACCAATCACTAAAACTATACAAGAAGCAATACAATACCTCTTTCTTTCGATCTCTCCTTCTCTTCACCTCATGGAATGGATCTGCAAAACACAATGCATATTAGGATAATACAAATTTTACAAATTTCCAATACACAATTTTTCTTCGAACAAAGCCACAACGCAGTAACTCCAAACTCAATTTTTAACATAAAAGCAATCAGATAATATGAAATAGATGATTCAAAACATGATGATCAGGATAAGTAGCCCAACGCATACCATGCCTCGTAATCACGATAACCACTGTATAGCACAGCAACACACTCATACTCAATCAACAACTAGTTAACCGAAAAACAAAACATTTACATTATTCCATACAATGTCCATCCATGACCAATTTCAAAACAAAGCTAATTATTCAAAATCAACAAACAAACAAAACACAAATTCAAAACAAACCAAAAACCCACAATTTACACCAAAAAAAAAGTAGGGTTAAAAAAACATTGCGACCCCACAAAAACCCAACCTTGGTTAAGCAATTTCTGAGTCGTCTCATTAGGATCCATGTTAGTCTCTTTAAGGGCAACATAGATATCAGCCTCAGAATGATTCCCAACGATTTCCTTAATGGATTGAATAGTTTTCCGAACTTTAGCAGACAGCAAGTGGGTACCAGTGCCACCTTCGGTTCTCGAAACAGGGACCATTTCAGCGAAAACCAAAGGGTACCCAGAAGAGAAAACTAGAAGAAAAACAAGAAAAAACAAAACTTTGCGATGAATGTTTTGGAATTAGGATTAGGGTTCTTCAAAATCTAAAGAAGAAGAAAAAAGAACGCGGCTTTGTGAAGAAGCATCGACAACGAGTGAGGGTTTTGAAAACCTTTGACAAAACACATTTTAAGTATTTTATTATTTTGAGGAAAAAAATTTAACGTTTTATAATGTTTTTGATTGGTTCATGAACCCTAAAATTTTTTTATTAAACTACAATAATAACCTTGGCTAATATTGTTAATTAAATAATTAAATATTCTAATTAAATTTAAATAACCTTAGGTGGATTTGAAAATAATTTGAATCTAACCGTGTGATAATAATTAGTATTATTATTATTGTTATTATTATTGGTAGTACAATTTCAAAATTGAAAAGTTGATTGAGTTCTAGATACTTTAGATATGGAATCTCTATTATTATATATTAAGAAAATAATTTTTTGATTCAAAGAATGGTTGAATTCACCAATTAAATAATCACATTATGTAGAAATGTATTATTATTTATAAATTTTGGTCAAAGTTAATCAAAATATACTTTTTAAGTTTTTTTAACATATAGAATAAAATATTTTCTTTGATATAAATATTTTTGAAAGACTTTTAAAAGACCTAACTCTAAAAATTTATAATTTTTTATTTTGAATAATTTTTTTACATAGTAAATACAATATTTTTCTATTTTAATTTGAATACGTAAAAATTTACCTAAAATAAATTGCGATAAATTATATTAGTATTGAATTTCTAACAAATTTGAATTGTATATGAATTTATTTTTGAATAAAAAAGCTTTCAAGTTAAAAATTAATATAAAACTATATTGATGTTTAAAGAAGGAAACCACAACAAAAAATGTGATATAAAACAAATATGAGCGTCCAACAATATCTATGTTTGAATTTTAATATTACTCGCGTACAATATATTTTTGCCATATAGGATAAAATAATTTTTTAACATATAGAATAAAATATTTTCTTTGATATAAAATATATTTTTAGAAGACTTTTAAAAGACCTAACTCTAAAAATTTATAATTTATTTATTTTTAATAATTATTTTACATAGTAAATAGAATATTTTTCTATTTTAATTTGAATACGTAAAACTTTACCTAAAATAAATTGCGATAAATTATGTTAGTATTAAATTTTATTGAATTTTTTTATGAGTTATTCAAGCCAATTTGAATTGTGTATGAATTTATTTTTGAATAAAATAGCTTTTTAGCTTAAAACTAATATAAACTTTATTGAAATTTAAAGAAGGAAATCATAACAAAAAATGTGATATAAAACGAATATGATGTCTATGTTTAAATTTTAATATTACTAAACAATTAATTTATTTTTATTTACCTAACTCATAGAAATTTAAAAGGATATACCTTGTTATAAGATATAATATTCTATGTAAAATACATGTAAATATATATTATTAAATCATATATTAACGAATGACTATGATATTTGAAGTTTTATGCATATTTAGTATATTTAAGATTCAAAAATTCTAAAATAACCTTGAGCGAAATCTGACGAAAGGTTAAAGAAAAATGAAGAGTTAGTTTCAAATAAAAAGAAAATATAGCGATAAAAGAAGACACATTCAAAGTGTTAAACATTGATTGCCTGAGAGATTTATACAAAAAAATTTAGACAATCAAGGTAATTTATTCTCATGCAACTTAGATTGTTTAATACAAATAAAGATATTCGATCTCGCGAAAAGGAAGTTAATTTTTTTCATAAACGTGTTAAATATCCACACTATCAAGATTCGACGCATTAAAGGCCTAGTGGATAAACTCCATTTTCATGGGATCTTTGATCTACGTGGAGAGTATTGTACGTTATTTTAACTTTTTGCTTATAGTAGACATGTTAATTCTTTAAAAACCTCATCAAAATATTAGAGGTAAGTTTTTAGAGATTAACATTATTTCAAGTGTTTGAAGAAATTTGATTTGTACCATATGCCTTAGGTTTTGATGATAGTAAAGTATTTAAAGAACAACTGGACATGTTATTGTTTGTTCAAGTGTGCAGGAACATATATAAAATTCTTATTCAAAGTCAATTCTGACACTGCATTTAACATCTAATGAGAAGCTGAAAGAACTAGCATTTGAAGGACCGAATTCTGAAAAAGTCAACTTTTGAAGACTAGAGTCTGAAGAACGTCAACCTCTAAAGGATCAGAACTTGAAGACTCAGACTCTGAACCTGGTCAGGGACCAGAACCTGAAGATCCAAGATTTTGAATGAAATCTACTTCTGAAGACTCGGAAGTCACTCAAAACTCAAGAACCTAGAAGTTTCTTACAGGTCACTATCAGACTCTAAAGACATTTTATCTTCTTTTGATTGTTCTCTTATGGTCACGTGAAGACTTAGCATAAATCTGCAGAAGACAGAAGGAACACAACTGATAATTCCTCTTTATAGCAAAGGATGTTCAAATGGCCTCTCAATATTATTAACCATATCGGGAAGCTTTCCAACGTTTATGGTGATGCTTCTCTCAAATACTCCTTGTGCATGAAGTCTTCTACAACGAATTGTTTGTGTTTCCCTATAAAAGGAGTTGAAATCTTGGAGAAAATACAACATTGCGTATTGAAAAACAAAGAGTTGTTGTTCTATCAGAACTATTGCACAAGCTTAAACTTATAACTTCTTATCACTCGTATACTCTTAGAAGTTCTTAAGTCTCAGAGTTTTTTGTTTGTATTTTATTTACAACTATGATTGTATATCACGTGTATGTCTTAAAAAAATCCTTATTTTGTAAGATAGGTTGTTATGAATCTCTTGTTTATTGCTTGAAAATCTAAAGTCTCTTGCTTGTATGCTTAAGAATTTAAGTCTCCTACTTGTGTGCTTGAGCATTTGGAAATCTCTTGCTTGTGTGCTTAAGTATTTGTAATCAAAAGTGATTATATTGGTGGTGAACTTAAATCTAACGTTAACTCTGGTTATTCTAATGTAAACCGTGATTATAGTACTTCTAAGAAGAATAACTATATTGTTAGACCAACAACCTTTAGTGGAGATTCTACTCAGTTTCAATGATGGAAAAGTAAAATGTACACTCACATCATAGATCTTGATGATAAGTTATAGGATATTCTTGAAGATGGCATTGACATTGAAGTAGATGAATTAGGTATTATGGCTGACAAAAAGAGTCTCACATCTGCTCGGAAAAAGATATATAGAAAACATCATAAAGTAAGAGGAATCCTGGTATATGCACTACCTCATTCAGAGTATCTCAAGATTCTCAATAAATCTACTGCTAAAACCATTTTTGAGTCTCTTTGTGCCACTTATGAAGGAAATCAACAAGTTAAACAGGCAAAGGTAAACCTTTTAGTCCAATCATATGAACTGTTCAGAATGAACGAAGATGAAGACATTGAAAACATGTTTTCAAAGTTTCAAGTTCTTACTTCTGGACATCAGGTTCTAAACAAAAGCTATATTACTGTTGATCATGTCTATAAGATTCTTAAGAGTCTTCCTGTCAAACACAGACCAAAAGTGACAACCATTCAAGAAGCTAAAGACTTGAATACAATAAATCGTGAAAGTATGATAAGCAATCTGTAAAGTCATGAGATGAAGATGATTGGAGATGAACCTGTTGAGAAGTCAACGTCTCTTATTTTGGAGTTTGTTGATTATTCTACCAAATCTTGTCAAGACTAAAAATTTGAAAAACCTACTCTTAAAGGAGGTTCTAAAGAATATTCTGAAGATATAGAAATGGCATTCATAATTAAGAGATTTTAATATTTGGCCAATAAGAATAATAGAAGATTCTTAGGCAAAGGCAATGGCTTCTGAGGGTCAAGCTCCAGAGTCAATATAGATGGCCAAGAGGGATGCTTCAAGTGCAAGAAGCATGGTCACTTTATAGCTAATTGTCCAGAGCTGCAAAAGGACCATCCAAAAATAGGAATCTTTCGGAAGAACACATTCAGAAACAAGGTCAAGAAAAGTCTCATGGAAACATGGGATGAACTTGACAAAAAAGTAGAATAAGACAAATATGAAGAATAAGCCAATCTGGCTCCGATGGCTTCAGCATCTTCAGACACATAATCTGACTCAGGTTCTGGTTCAGATTCTGAGGAAGAAGATGAGGTATTTTCTAAACTTTCTCGTGTTGATTTAATAACTTTAATTCAAGATATCATGGAACATTATCAAGAGAAAGCCAGACACATGAATATTTTGAACAATAATTTTGTTTAAAAAATAAATGAAATAAAATATCTTCAAAATTAATTTGACGATTTAGAGAGAAGTCAAGTTTAAAATGTGTTTGATAAACCACTGAGTGGGTATGAAATGGCTCTTCAAGAGTTTGTCATTTTTGGTTTTAACATGACAAGAATTGCTTCCATGATCTATGGTGTTAGCAGGAGCAGAGAAAAAGGTATTAGTTATTCACAAAAACCTAACCCAATGATGAAAACCTTAAATAAACCAATTCAACCTTCTTGCTCTAGTTCTGTTGAAAAAAGAGCTATATTCTCATTTTGTACCAGTTGTTGATAAGGAAAAAGTTATGGACCTATTAGAACCAAAAACTGAAGAGTCTAAGATTCTGAACAATTCAAAACTTAGTACTTCAAAGTCAATGGTTCTAAAGAAACCAGAACCAAGGACTATTCTGAACAGACCAGAGCCAAGGACTCAGAAGTCAAAAGTTCTGAACAAGCCAAAACCTAAGACAACAGAGTCTAAAGTTCTAAAAGGTACACAACCTAAGACTAAAGGTAATTCAAGATACAAAACTTTTAAACCAAAAGCCTTGAATAATTCAAATCCTTAATTCACAAAGGCTAAGGTACAAAATCATCAGAAGTCCTTCATAATTAACCCAAAAGGACCCATAAGATTATGGGTACCTAAATCTGAAATCGTTTTTGTAGTAGATATGAGAAGCAAAACAATAGTCATGGTACATGGAAAGTGGTTGCTCACAACATATAATAGATGAAAAACATATGTTCCAAATCTAACTCTGAAAAAAGGAAGAACTCTGGAGTTTGGAAGAGATTAGAAATAATGGATCATTGGTATGAGTACTATTGAAGCTGATGATTCGGAAACCTTCCTTCTTTAGAAGCTGGATGATCAAAAGTTAATTCTTCAAAAGTTAACTAACTACTGAAGGACTTTAGAAGCTGGATGATCAAAAGTTAATTCTTCAGAAGTTAACTAAATATCCAGATGAAGGAGTCTCTGAATTAGCTCATGATGGTTCTCAAGGAAGCAATTATTTCCAAGAAAAACTTTAAGTGCAAGTATTCTCTTTCAGAAGAGTTGAATCAGTTTCATAGGGATGTGTTTGAAATCTGGTACCCAAACTTCATCAGAAGAACATTGCTAGAATAAAATAGGTTTTCAGAAACAAGTTAAAAGGAAACAACATCAAAGTATGTCAGAAGCTGCACAAAGGTATGATGAGTTCCTTGTTTTACTTAACAGATTCTTTACCTAATATCGGTTAGAAGATTATCATATAAGTGGGAGTAGCATTTTCAATACCTTGTAATAATGTTGTTGTTATCTATGTAGCAATGTATCATATTCAACAATCAAGAATCAAGCACATAGAAATTAAACATTAATTCAATAAAGGTTCTGTTTAGAAGAGTGATATATATATATATATATATATATATATATATATATATATATATATATATATATATCACATAACAACTCATTGATAAACTGATATATTTATTAAGCCTCTTATTTTAATAAAAGGGGAATTGAGTTTTTCAAAGGAATTTGGACATTTTTTGGAATGAATTATGCTTGCTTCTGAATGGAAGATCAGAGTCTGATGATGAAAATAAGCTCTAAAATAGCCTTTGATTAATAGTAGACTATGAAGCATCTAAGCTCTAAAATATGATTTTTCCACCGGCACTTACGTGTCATGAATCTGAAACATCTTCTGAAACATGGTTTTTAACTGTTGGGTAAAAACCTTCAGATAATGATGAGGTGTCTTGAATACTGTGTTTGCCGCTTCCTTGGTCCTTAAGTTTTGTTTGAATAAAAAATAGCTTTTAACTCAAAACACTAAATCGATTAATATTCACACACTTCTCACACTTTCGTTCTCAAACCTCTCAGAAAAATAACCCATTTTTAAAATGCCCTTTTAGAAACCCTAAAACTCCATTAATTGCATCATCATATCAAGAAGTTCTTATGGTCGTTGAATTTGGAAAGGGTTTTCATATCAAACTTAAAACTATGGTAATTAGAAAATATGAACTCGGGTTGATTATGGAGCAGATCGTGGATTTTGATTCGTTGGAAGTCAATGTCTTTCCTTTGAGAGAGTTCTTTTTGTTTCAAGGGTGGATGAACTTTTTTGACATGCTGAATGACCCTACTTATTCTTACTTGGTTAAGGATTTATGGGTTAGGGATGAGGTGTTTGATAAATTTTCTATTGATGCTGAGGTCAGAGGTTTGATTGTTCGTGATGATTCTAAGATAGGAAATTCAATATTTGAGTTGGGTTTGAAGGATTTCAATGAAGTTAAAATTCGTCTAGAGTAATGAAAGTTGAAGTAACCATTACTCAGGTCCACATTGCTCAACTTATTGGTGTAAGAAATGAAGGGAGGTTCGTTCTGAACTCTAAGGATGGAAGTAAAGAAGTTGAAAGGATCAAGCCTACTCTTTTCAAAGTAGCTGGTGTCATACCCTAATTTTTGACCCCCTGAGATGTCATATCTTTTAGACTTTTCATCAAAGACAAAATAGATACTCAGAGCAGTCACTTATTCATCTGACACCCAGTCTAGGGTTTTGAGCCCCCATCAAGGACTAAAATCAGGGATCACATTTGGGAAACCCTAGAAAACTCCAGGGCATCACTCAAAGGCATCAATCATCTTCAAATAGCTCATATGACAACATCCATTGGGCATTACACTCCAATCCAAGATCCACAGTCATCAATTTCATCTGGTCAACAATTAGGGTTTTTGACCTAATTCACCTGGATGGTTGACTTTTAATCAGGACATGGATCCAAAACTCAAGACATGGTTCAAGGACTTCTACTACCTCAATATAATCAATTTACATCACCCATTTGAGGAGAAGAGCTTGATCCCACACAAAAGTCCAAAATCTCACTTTATCAGAAAAAAGTCAACTGTATAGGATCACCCTTGACTTTTAAGGTTTTTGGTCAAACCATGACTTTTAAAGATCAATATCATTAATATATGGTTATTAAAGTCATTTGACCAAAGAAATTCAAAGAGATTCACCAAGGAGCAAAAAGTCGGGAATTAGGGTTTTTGAGGGCATTGTGGGAACTCAAAATTTCACCTACACAACTCAAAAAACTTCCAACATGAAAGTTGTATATCTTGCAAAATAAAACAACATCTTACATAGCAACTTTTTCCAAAAGATCAACCATTTAAGAGATTTGGAAATTTTGGAGTTTTAGGTCATAAAGACTTGGAAAATTTTCTAAGTGTTTTAACCTAGTTTTCTTCCAACTTTGGCCTCATTTTTCACAAATTTGCCAAAGGATTCTGAAGAAACCATAAACTAATGATTTGAAGTAGATGTTTAAGGCTTTCCAAATTGTGTTCAACCTTCTCCAAATTCATTTTGAGCTAAGAGTTATGCTTGTTCAAAGTTGGCCTCATGAAGTGAAATTATAGGTCATGCCTCATTTTTGAACTTTGAAATTTTGTGCACATGACCTCACTTATGGATGCTACACGACCCATAACACATCTGAAAACATGCCATGCATTCATTTTCACCATAGCATAAGAATTGAGGATGATTCCAAAAACAAGAACATGTGATTATGTAATGATTACATTTGGGAATTTATGGCAAATTGATGAATCACCCAAGGAATCTTCTCACCAACCAATTAGAGCTCATTTCTGTCTCAGAATTGTCCCCTAAGATCAAGCAAAATCTAGGGCTAGGGGATTGATCAAATGGAATCAAAATTCTCATCATTGCATTTTGGATATTTTTGAAATTCCTTCATAGCCAAGAAACCAAATCAACCTCATTAAGCAACTCACTCTCTCAATCAGTACTGAACCATTTGCCTATAAATAGAGGGCTCTTTCTCATTCAGAAAACACACCAAAGCAACCATATTCCTTGCTTTCTCTTTCTCTTCTCATGCTTATGGTTTTTCAAAGTTCTTTGGCAAGAAGAATCGTTTTCTTCAAACCAGAGCTTCTCTTTGGAAAGTAAGCATTCTAACATCTCAAGGGGGCTCATTTGAGGTGATCCAAGCACCTGGATCACTTCTGTAGGTGGAAGAACACCATTGTTGCTCTCACTTTGGAGCGGTTGCAGTTGGAGGTCCATAGAGCAATTCAAAAGGTTTCCAACGAAGCCAAGCATCCAGACACATTCCTTAGGTCATAGTGAAGCTGTTCAGATGGCTGCAGCTCATCTGTAACTCAAGATTCATCACCCTCCATGTCCACTTGAAGCTCAAATCGAAGGTGTCGGGTAGAGCAATTCAGAAGGATTGAAGTCACAATAAGCATTCAGTTAGCATCACTGAGTCCCAAGGAAGCTTTTAGGATCACTCATACAAGCCCAGGTGCTCCTCATCATCCTCACGACCTCCATTTTCAGAGGTAAGTTTTTGAACTCCACCTCTTTAATTTAAGTACTCTTTGTGATAAAGCTCGATACTATCTTGTTCAGCATCATCAGAGGATTGAAAACCCTCTATCATCATTCATTTATTCATCTTGCTTGTCATTTAATTTTAAATTTAGGGTTCATATATTCTTCATATTTTCTGAGAAATTAGGTAGCTATAGTTAATATAAATAAATGTTAGTTACATATCTGGATTCGTGAGGAAATTTAGAGCAAGATTGATGTTTACATCATGCCATTTAGTTGAGAAACCAGAGAGTTAAAAAATTGAAAATCTTTGAGCTCGAGGAAGAAGATGACTATGGTGGCGCGCGAAATTCAAATCCATGGGCAAGGTTTATTTTATTTTGAATGGTATGCGTTTTATAAACGAATTCATCGTTTGCCCTAGTGGCCTCACATACGCCCTTAGTCTCCTCATGCCTCAAGTCTGGGGTTCGAATCCCCCTCGCCCCAGACTTTTTGATTCTTTTATTTTTCAATGATTTGTCACTTGTTTTGAAACATAACCAAATGGGTGTGTGTTATAATCACCAAGCGCGCGTTGGCTCAGTGGTGTTATTTTGAGCTGGTGACTTAGAGGGCGTGTGTTCAAACCTTGGAGGAGACAAACCCAATTTTTTACCACTATTTTTCTTTGTTTTATTCACAAACTTCACACAATTATTTAACCTATCAAATGAATCCATTTCCACCTCATTTTTCACACACTTGTTATTTAATATATCTATTTTGTGAATAATCAAAAAAATCATAAAAAATATTATTTATTTCATATATTTTTATTAGGTTTAAAATAGTATGTTTTAAGTGTTTTCTTAAATACTTTGAAAATATATATTTTCATTTTGTTTTAACCTAATTATTTTGTGAATAATTTTATGATAAAACCCTAATTATTTAGGTCTTAATTAGGTATAGATTTCATCTTTGCCTTAATTAAGTTGACTTTTGTCAATGTTCAAAACTGTTTTCAGTCTCCGATTAAACAGATGATTAAGGTTTTCAAACAACAAAACCTTATATCATTTCAATCTTTTTTCAACTGTTTTCATAAACAGTAAATCATTCTCATTGGGCCTCTAATAGAGTGTAAGTCCCAGCACCTTTTTCTTTTCTTAGTTTGTTTTTAAAAACTGTATTTACAAAATCTCCTTTCTGTTTTCAAAACATTCTTCTGGTATTTGAAGGGCATTATTCCCGGTGAAACTCTTCAGATACCTATGTGACCTTTGTCCATCTTCACTTCTTCTGTTTTCAAAAACCCTTAACTGTTTATAATAAATATTCAACTGTTGTCAATAAAACAACAAAATTGCTGTTGAGGCTTTGTACATACTTCTTCAAAGGCCTCCACTCCATCCAGGTTAGGCTTTACAAGCTTTCAATTTACAGTCTTTATTTAAATTACTGTCAAATATAGAACTGTTTATATATTGTTTAGAACTACGTCTGAGTGTAAACCCTAGGACAGTTAAAACTATATATATATATATATATATATATATATATATATATATATATATATATATATATATATATATATATATATATATATATATATATATATATATATTATAGGAATATGGCCTAGGATTGAGAATGTCTTCCCGGTGAAGGCTCTTTCCTAATTAGAGATCTGTAGTTCAAACCCCCAAGGTGAATTATTCCCGGTGAAACATCTTGGCAAAAGCCTTAGAACAAAAACTAGGACACATCCACCCAAAGAGGAATTATTCCCGGTGAAACCTCTTACCCATTTGCTTAGAGCCAAAATAAGTTCAAAACCACACAGCTTTCTCTTGTGCTATAACAAGGACCCTCGATGACCCTCGATTAGCCTCCTCTTGGGCTTTGTATAAGGACCCACAGGCTTCTTAAAAGCATTCCCAGCTTCCTCTTGAGCTTTTATACAAGGACCCATCAGGTTTCTTATAAACATAGGAACAGGTCTTTAGTTACCTTTTAGCCTATCCTGGTGAGTTTCTTCTATTCTTTAAACCAGACTTTAAATAAGCTAAGATTGTCTCAATTTCATATTGAGTACACTTTTTGGAATGAGAGACATGGACAGTCTCTGTCACCCTTATCTTCATCAATCTTCCTTAGCAGAGTCTAGGATCCATATTTGCTTATCACCAGCAGGAGTCAGCCTTAATCTTGGGCTTTAAAACAAGAAGTCTCCACTAGATAATCTTTCTGCCATTCATTTTAACAAAAACCCCTGGAAAGGGTCAGCCTCCAAAATCACTCCTTCAAATCCAAAGATTCATTCTCTTAAGGGATAAATTCCCCAAAAGAGTCAAAATCCCTGGAAAGGGTTAGCCTCCAAATAATTCTTCCATTTTAACAAAAATCCCTGGAAAGGGTTAGCCTCCAACCATTCCTTCATTTTAACAAAAACCCCTGGAAAGGGTCAGCCTCCAAAATCACTCCTTCAAAACCAAAGATTCATTCTCTTAAGAGATATTTTCCTCAAAAGAGTCAAAACCCCTGAAAGGGTCAGCCTCCAAAAAACATGATAAAAATCCAGTCTTTTAATAGTTTATTTCTCCAGGTGAGTCAAAATCCCTGGAAAGGGTTAGCTTCCAAAAAACATAAAAAATAAACTAGTTTGTTAAAACCTCTAGTAGAATAAAACTCCCCCAGTGAGTCTTTCATTTTTTAGCCACAACCTTGGGCTTTGTACAAGGCAGATAAACCATATTTCCCTGTGTCAAAGATTCCTAATCTCTAGGATCTTTTCCCCATAGAGTCTTCCATACTCAGTTTCTTTAAAAGTCCGCCACAACCTTGGGCTTTGTACAAGGCAGAAAATAATATTCCCCCTAGCTAGAGTAGCCACAACCTTGGGCTTCATACAAGGCACAAATTAATAACCATCCTCAGTAAGAGTCAGCCACAACCTTGGGCTTTGTACAAGGCACACAAAATAGAGTCATTTATAATCTTAAAAATTCAGTTATCCTCAGCAGTTAGCCACAACCTTGGGCTTCATACAAGGCACACAAATAGAGTCTCCCTAAGTAGAGTCAGCCACAATTCTGGGCTTTGTACAGAACACCAAATAAAAGTCCATCAAATAAACACTCTCCAACTAGAGTCAGCCTCAATTCTGGGCTTTGTACAGAACACAAAAACTCCTTAATTTAAATTCTCCCCAGTAAGGTTATCTCCCAGAGTCAAATAAATCAATCAAAAAGCCTCAAGCTTGGGCCTCATTCAAGCCAGCTAAAAAGTCAAATCTTTTATACAGTAGATAGACATAGCTTATCTCTATAGAGAGATCTTTCTTCTATCTCACCACATTTAAACAAACAAACATTACATTTCATTTTAATTTTAACCAAGTCTCCCATTTAGGATTTTGAAAGGCATGAGCTGGCAGTGTAACCAGACATGTGATTAACTTTCCCTAATTTGGACGAGCATCTTTCTTTCATTCAAGAAGCATGTTGGCTGTCATACTTGATCAACCAAGTAGGCTCCCTCTCTTGAATGAAATGAATTCAGTTATTCTGTCACTCTTTTAATGTTTGTGGTGGAATAGTAGAAATACCTCTCTATAAAGATGACTTCACGTCTCTTTACTGTAAACAGAGATTTTATTCAAAGCTTCAACCTTGAGCTTCAAGCAAGGCACCAAAAATAATTCATTTCCTTAGTTAGTTCCCCGAACTACATTAAGCTCTGACTTCCACTAGGGATATGTAGGCATGAGGTTCACAAGGAATCTCAGCAAGCTAATAAAATACCAAAAAATAGTCAGTTTGTCTGTCTGTCTGTCTTTTTTTAATCAATTCAATTCTCTCTCCTAACACAAAGGAGAAACTTTCCCAATCATTAGCAACAAACACAATCACAATGACACAGAGAAGGTTCCCGTAGAGTACTACGGATATGTAGGGTGCTTAAACTCTTCCCTATGTATAACTGACCCCCCGAACTCCAGAATTTCTAGTCTAGGTGAAATCCCCACACTTAGCAAACTCCTAGGGTTTAGTTGAGATCTTTTTTCCCCTTTCCTACTCGTAGGACAATAAGAAAGTTCGTGTGATATCGTAGGAAGAACTGAAATAAAATTCATCCCATCCCGGGCGCATTCTCCTTCAAAATTTCGCGTGAAGGGTCTAGCGTGCCGTCCTCCCAAGTGAAACGGGGAGGTAAAAAAAACGACACCACAGCTGGTGACTTTGGAAGCGTAAAGAAGATGTATGGTCAAATCATTCATTAAAATATAGTTTTTAAATTTTTTTACATATAAAATAAAAAATATTTTTTAGTATAAAATACAATTTTGGAAGACTTTTAAAATACCTAAGTTTATAGATTTATAACTTTTTTAATTTTGATATATTATTTTAAATATTAAATAAAATATTTTTTCTATTTTAATTTGAATATTTAAAAACTTACCCAAAATAAATCACAATAAATTATATTGTTATTAGATTTTATCAAATTTTTTATGAGTTATTCAAAACAATTCGAATGTATATGATTTTATTTTTGAATTAAATAACTTTCAAGTTTAAAACTATATCGAAACTTAAATAAGAGAACGGTAGCAAAGATGTGATGTAAAACAAATGTGAGCATCCAATAATGTCTAGGGTCATGCTAACGAGTGCCCCAGGGGCACTCTTTAAGCATTCTAAATAAAGAAAATATTCTTTCAAAAGTTCACCATTTCAATTTTCGATGTATTAATTACGCATATTTCCAAGAAAAACTTACTTTTTAAAGCTATTAAAGAGTGCCCCTGGGGCACTTGTTAGCATTTCCCTAATGTCTATGTTTGAACTTTGATATAACTCGCGTAAACAATAAGTTTATTTTTATTTACCTACTTCATAGAAATTTAAAACTATATACCTTGTTATATTATTTTATTTTAAGGTATAGTACACTATTTAAAATAGAGTTAATACCTATTTTCACCCCTGCCATATAGGGTTGGTTTGAAAAATCCCCCTGCCAAAAAAAAAGTTGCAAGAATTCCCCTAACATTTGAAGATTCTCTCGTTTTAAACCTTGTAAAATTTTTGTTTTTAAAACCAACCTTGCAATTTGAATATTCATTCATTTTAAACCCTATAATCTTGTAGTTTATGTCATTTTAAACCCTCTGGAATATGACGGGTAAGATTGGTTTTACTAAAAAAAATAATTTACAGGGTTCAAAATGATAGAGTCCTTCAAGTGGCAAGGTTGGTTTTAAAAATAAAAATTTTACAAAGTTTAAAACAAGAGAATCTTCAAATGTTAGGGGAATTCTTGCAACTTTTTTTTTTGGCAGGGGGATTTTTCAAACCAACCCCATATGGTAGGGGTGAAAATAGGTATTAACCCTTTAAAATATACATAAATAAATATTTTTAAATTATATATTAACGAATGACTACGTTATTCAAAGTTTTATACATATTTGTTATATTTAAGATTCAAATATTCTAAAACAGCCTCAAGCGAGATCAAATGAAAGGTCGAAGAAAACGTGAATGGTTAGTCTAAAGCAAAAGAAAATAGAGATAAAAGAAGACTCGCTCAAAGTGCTAAACATTGATTGTTTGAGAGACTTATACAAAAAGTTTTTGGCAATTAAAATATTTTTCACATGCAAGTAATATTGTTTGATACAAATAAAGATATTAGATCTCAAGAAAAGGAAATTCATTTTTTTTAATAAACATGTTAATATCCATAATATCAAGTTTCGACGCATTAGAGGCCTAGTGGATAAACTCTATTTTCAGTGGATCTTTGATCCAATTGGAGAGTATTATACGTTATTTTAAATTTTTTGCTTATAGTATACAAGTTAGTTCTTAAAAAAAACTCATAAAATTATTAGGGGTAAGTTTCTAGTGATTGTCACTAATTAAAAATGTCCATTATTTTATTCTCCAATATAGCTAAAGTCAACATGTACAAGGTATATACGGAAGAAACGAGATTCCCTTGAACAATATTCTCGAAGTCGAGATTTTTGACGCATGGTGAATCAATTTCATGGAACTTCTTCCTTCTTCCTTTGGAAATCAATACATATTCGTGGTGATATACTATGTATCCAAATGGATCGAAGTAAAGGTCTTGTCCAACAAACGATGCAAAAATGGTTATTAAATTTTGTAAGAAGATAATTTTTCTAAGATTTAAGGTGAGACACAAAATTTCTTTTGCATATCATCCATAGACTAATGACGAGTTGAAGTCTCCAAAAGATAACTAAAAAGAATTCGAGTTATGGCGTTAGATGGTGCACCAAAGTTTGAGTTTTGAGTCTAAATTATGAAAATCTTAAATGATCAACCATATATATCTTTCCTTATTGAGCGACGTATATAAAATCGTAACTGAATCCAACTATCTAGAATTTGAATCCAACCATATACATTTGATTAGTTGAATAATTTGAATGAAGAAGGAATGATTTCTTTAAATAATATTATTTAATAGAAGAAAAAAATTATTATATTTTATGATAAGAATGTGAAAGAGATAAAATTTCAAAGAGAATATTCAGTGTGAGAAAATTGTACTCGCAATTGATACCAAAATGCATAACTATGGATAAGGATATTCAAATTAGAGACACATTTACTATTGAAAAAGTATTTTTTTTTTTCCGAATAATGTGTATTTGATTAAAGAGATAAGAGAAAATAATCAAACATTATATAAAAATGAATAAAATTAAAAATACTATTAGTTAACAATACAAGAATGCAAAATAAGTTAAATATTATACAACAAAAGTGGCTCAAAGGTAGGGGTGGCAAAACAGGCCGCACGCCATGTCCCGCCACGCCCTGCCGTAAGCCCGTAAAGAAAACAGGACGGGAAAACCCGCCAAATGGAAATGGGCATAAAAATTTAGCCCGCTCCACCAAGGTGGCGGGTTGGCAGACGACGTGCTTGTCTGTCTATTTTTTTTAAATAGATTAATAGACTTTTTTTAACCTTTCAATTAAATTTTTTACTTATTTTTTAGAATAAATTTTTATAAAGCATCTTTTTAATAAATCTTACTTAAAAAATGATTGCATATATTTACAAATAAACATATAAAATAAAACCATCAAAAATTAGAATTATTATAATTAACTAAAAAATGACAAACTTAAGGCGTGACAGGTTGAACGAATAGGTGAGACGGACTTTGGCATGTGGTGGATTTTAGCGGGGCAAACTTTGGTGGGCGGCGGACTTTGGTGGACGAGGGACCCAAAATCGCAACCCAACCCACCATTTTTTGAAGGGTGTGCAGGCGGACTCGGTAGGCCAAGACTTGTTTTGCCAGCCCTATTGAAAGACCATACCATCACGTGTTCCAACAAATTAATGAATAAAACTATATAGGGAGTCAAAATAGAGAATTTACCTAAAGTTTGTCTTAAATGTCTTTAACTCAAAAAACTTTATTTTAGATTGAGCAATGAAGAGTTGTATTTTAATCTATGAATTGCTCAATTGAGAAATTCTCCAAACCATAATTGAAAGGACAACATCGAGATGTGTTTTTTGTCCAAAGTATTAAGCCTATTGGTATTTTAATTTATTATCTAGTTTTTATTACAATTGTAAAAGATTTGAGAAATTTATTCAATATTTTTAATAACTTGCCCACTGCATTTGGATTGTCCAATGTTTAACAAGACTTTGTGAGCAATGCATTTGAATTTCATCAATCCCTATTTTGAGAGGGAAGTTCTAAAGTTGATAAGGACAACCTATTAATAGTTGTGATTTAGGTGTATTTCAAAGTGATGCCAGAGTAATAGGAAGAACCCGACCAGGGATATAGATAAGTTTTGACACCTAAGAGAAGAATTAGGTAAAAGGGGAAAAGAAACCAAAAAAAATAAAATTCACCCATATTCAAAGGGTTTTTCTTCTTCTAAATTTTGGCATAAGGTTAAAATTTTATTTTCTAAGTTGAATATTTTCAAGAAAAGTATCACTGACATTAGAAATAATTCTATGAAAATTATTGCAATAATATTTTTCTTTAAAATACTTTATGAATTTAATTATTTCATTTGAGTGTGTACCTGGAATTTTAGCAAAAGGGTCTCAAATATACAAAGAAAGTATTGTAAAACGAGGTTTAAAACACTCGTAAAAAGTTTTAGAATACTTGGAAAAATGCATGATCCATCATTCGTTGAATAAGAGTTTAGTAGGTGTAATTTTTGGCATCCAATAGAAAAAAAGTCGACCTTCATTTTTTTCTCACTTTTATTTTCAAGGAGCGTATAAAAAAACCAAGTTAGTTTCCCAAAAAGAGGAAGGCATTTATTTGAAAAATGACTAAACTAGGCATTATTCGAGCTTGCCCAAACTGCTTTTTACTAGTTGAGGTTGGTAAGGAAAAACCTATATATGTTTCTTTGTCACCCATAGACTCGAAGGTAATATTTAACCTATGAGAAAATGATTTTCTTTGAGCTTCCACAATTTGGCATGATAGTGCTTTGGTAAATCAACAAGGTGTTGTAAGTGCAAAGCCATGATCACTTAAAATAATGCTCAAAGGAAGATATCGAGTCATTCACAAGTATAATTTGAATAACGGGAACAAGACTTACACCATAAGGTGTACCAGTGGGGGTGACTTAAAAGTGCCTTTATAGATAGACACATAAACGACGTTAAGCCAAAGTTGTAATAATCATAAAGTCCTCCAACATTAGAAATGAAATATTAGTTTTTTTGAAAGCGTATCATAGAGACGACTTATGCATTCGAACAATTTGAGTAACAAGAGTTTGCTCAAACTAATATTTTTAACCCCATAAAGAATTTTATCTCAAAGTGGACATGTTTTTCATATCAAAATGGACATCAAACAAAATAGAGAGTGATGCGACCAAAAAATAAGAAATGATATGTGTTCCATTTTTTATACATCTCCAAATTTATCAATATTGCTTTGGATGAACTTAATATAACTCGAAGGGGAAAAGAAAGGTTCAAATATGTAGTTTGGTAGGAAATAACGAGTCAAAGTCCTTCATTTATGCTTATGGTCTGTAATAGCAATTATATAAAAGAGTCATTATAAGAAACTAAACATATAGTGACAACAAAAATTGTGGGTAAAGGTTATCTTTTTTAGTTATAACACCAAATACTTATTACAAAATTTGATTTCTTCATACTATTCAAACCTTATAGTTATGAAATTTGGCCATCATTATACCCATCATTATATTCAATCCATCCAACATATTTTAATGATCTATTGAATTATTTTTATCATATACTTTCGTATTTCTGAAAAAACAATATTTTTTCCGTTTTTCAGAAAAACTTGATTTTTTTCATTTTTAAAACAAACTCGATTTAGGTTACAAAGGCTGTTGAAGTTACACCTCTTGCTAAAGCTACAACTACTAGGGGTAAGTCTCCCTGGAAATGATAAGAGGTAACTTTGTTGTTCATTTTTATTTTTAATGCAAGATTTATATGGTTCACATCATATAACATTTTGATTCTACGACAACGCCTAAAATTTGAAAGATCTAAAATTGTTCTCGTAGTAGCTAATAGACAACAAATTTTATAATATGTTACAATAGCCCTTATATTTTTTGCATATTTTATGCAACAGACAAAAACGGTTGATGTAGATATCAAAGAGAACGGGCCTTCTTTTGCACCATATCAAAACGGTACTCATTTAATTTTTAATTATTTAAATAATTTTTATATATGTCAGACAGTTCCCTTATATGTAATATCCTCTTTTCAACTTTTTTAAATATTTTTTATATTTTATAAATTTTAATTATTTCTTCATTTTTTTAGATATTTAAAATTTTAAAAATCACTTAAATTTAAAATTATTTTAAATAATTTTTTAAGTCGGATTTAATTTTAATTATATTTTATTTATTATAATTTATGGTACAAGGTTTTAAAATTAATTTTTTAATTATATAAAAATAAAAATGAATTCTATTATTTTATAACATTTTACAAGAGTGGTATTAATTTTAAAATTAATTTTTTAATTATATAAAAATAAAAATGACTTCTTCCTCACACTTGATTCTCAACACTCCCTCTCAAGTGTGAGTCTATGTAATGCTTCCCCTCATGTGGAAGCTATCTCTTCCACATTCACTTGTATCTGTTGACTTTCTTCAACTACAAGTAAGTCGATCTCTTTCTCAAACCAAAGGCTTATAATACCACTGTTAAAAGCACTTCGAGGGAGGTTAACGAGGGAGCATTATTACACTTCTGGACAAACCTTTGTGAGAGACACACCACTTGGCCACCTAAAACCTTAAGGGAGTGTTGAGAATCAAGTGTGAGGAAAAAGTTCTACATTGTTTAGAAAAGGAAAGAATGAACATTTATAAGTGAGAGAACCCACACATCACCTTAAGGTTTTAGGTGGACAAGTGGTGTGTCCCGAAGTGTAATCATGAGTAATTGATTATCAATACAACATAATCAATTATGGTATAAATATGAGTAAAACTTTCCTAAAACGCCTTTGCATAATCGGCTATACCCTTGTCGTAATCGGTTATGGATCGATTTTGGATCTTCTCCAAAGCTTATTTTCTTTGAATATTTATGAATGTGCTTCTATTAGGGGTGGCAAAACGGGCCGCCCGCCCCGCCCGCGGCCCGCCCCGCCTTATGCCCGCCAAAAAACGAGCGGGGCGGGCATGCCCGCCAAGTAAAATGGGCATAAAATTCATGCCCGCCCCGCCAAGATGGCGGGCTGGCGGGCGGCGGGCTTTCCCGCCTATTTTTATTTATATTTTTTTAATAGATTAATAGGCTTTTTTTACCTTTTAATTAAACTTTTCACTTATTTTTTAAAACAATTTTTTATAAAAGCAACTTTTTAACAAATTTACTTAAAAAAATATTACATATATTTATAAATAAATGTATAAAATAAACCATCAAGAATTAAAATTACTAGAATTAACTAAAAAAAGAGTGAGTTTTGGAGGAGAGGCGGATTTTGGCGGGCGGCGGGCTTTGGCGGGGTGGGTATGGCGGGCGGCGGGTTTTTGCGGGGCGAGCTTTGGCGAGCGGCGGGCCTAAAATCCCAACCCAGCCCGCCATTTTTTGGCGGGTGGCGGGCCGGCCCGGCGGGCCACGGCCCGTTTTGCCACCCCTAGCTTCTATATAAAGAGGTTTGATATTCATTTCAAAACATATTGACATTCTAAAATCATTTTCATCTTCTCTCACTATGTTTAAATTTCACACATTTCACTTATATATTTTTAGTATTGAGAGAAACCACTATATAGTAATATAAAATAGTAATATATTTTTAGAATCGAGAGAAACCACTATATAGAATACTATGTAAATGTTGTTGTCATTGTGATGTTATTTTAAAACCAAGAGGGAGTTATTCACTTTAACATAAAGTTTGCAATATGAACCTATGATAAAATCTTAGTGTGATAGATAGGAAGATGAACTAGTGGTAAAAACTTGGTGTAAAAGTTGTGCTTTGGACTTGTGTTAAAAGCTTGGTTGATAATGGAAAATATCAAGGTACTATCTTTCGGGATTTAACGTATAGCTCATAGTTTGGCCTGAACCATGATAAATCTTATGTGTAATTTCATTTATCTCAAAACTCTTTTATATATTTTTCCTTTAATCTGTCATCTTTTTCAGCTTCTACCCTCTTTATATATATATATATATATATATATATATATATATATATATATATATATATATATATATATATATATGAGAATGACCTTTTTATATGAGAATGTAAGAATGAATCTGAACCATTGGATTTTAAAATAAATGGTGGAGATTATGGGTGAATCTTTTTTTCTCTCTCCTACATTTTGAAATAAATGATGTAGGAGAGAGAAAAAAAGATCCACCCATAATCTCTACCATTTATTTTAAAATTCAATGGTTCAGATTCATTCTCATATTCTCATATAAAGATGACATTCTCATATGATATGCGCTCTCTCTCTCTCTCTCTCTCTCTCTCTATATATATATATATATATATATATATATATATATATATATATATATATATATATATATATATATAAACTATTTTAATCTTTACACTTTTGAAAAAAAAATTAAATCATAATTCAGCCCCTTCCCGTGCTTTAAGTCACCTGGTCAAAAAGTGTCATCAGAGCCTAAGTATTGTGTATAGACGTATTTTTTCAAGAGGAGGGTTGACTTAAAACGATTAAGGAACAAACCCCATTTTCAATGGTGAAAAATATGTTTACTAGAAATATAAAATGAAAAATCTTTATTAACAGAATGAATTGTGATATTTGAGACGCTGTTAAAAAATGGTCCTTTTATTCACAATCATTAAGTTAATGATGCAGCAGAAAATAAAACATGAAATCTATGGACTAAAGAGGATGGAGAAAAATTACAATACAATTTGAGATCTAAAACTATCATCACTAATGCTTTAGGTATGAATGGTTTTTTTGTGTGTATCACATTCTAATACTTCTAAAAAAATATAGGACACTTATCAAGTTATCCATTAGGGTGCTACCAGGTAAAAAGGACTAGGATGAACATATTAGCCCGTGAGTATGACTTCTTTAGAATGAAACGTAAAGAAAATATCCAAGATATGCAAAAATATTTCATTCATATAATAAATCATTTAAGAGCTATGAATTTTTTTAACCTAAAAATTTTGTTCACAAAGTCATTTGATGCTTAAATCAAACTTAAAAACCTTAAGTCGATGTGATTTCCAAATCTAAAGACTTGTCTATTATATACTTGACTATTTTGTTTTGTAAATTTCAAGAATATAAGATTAAACTAAACTGTCTTTTTTGAAAGCAAAGAAGATGATAAGAAAAAGAAGGGACTTACACTAATAGTTGAAGAAGTCAAAGACAAAGAGTTAGAAAAATAAAGTTTTCGAAATGAAACGCCGAAGACATAAATTTTATAGTTCAAAAATTCAAAAAAAAAAAAAAAACACGACCTTCAAACTTTCAACATATAAATAAACTCTTGAATAAATTAAAACTTGAAGATTTCAAGCCAATGTTGCACCTATGCATCATAACTATAATCATAGGAAGGATGTGAGAAGCTCATAGCCAGAGAAAAATTATACAAAGGTATAAGGTTGCATGTAATTATCTCTTACAAAGGTCCAATCTAAGAGTTATATATGTCAAAAGTTTCACTTAAAAAAGAAAACAACTTTTATACATATAATCTTTCTTGATAAGCGAATAAATGAACATAAAAATATGAACAAAATTTTGAGAACAAGTTCTACACAGATCAGAAAGAAAGAAACATTGAAAGCATCGAGTGATAAAAATTCTAAACACTTTCTATAGAAAGTAGAAACAATTTTATTGACTAATTAAAACATTGTTTACACTCTCAATAAGAGTTTAAATTGTAAACACAAACACTTCATTATTTTACTGATTATATTTTTCTCAAAGGATTAAATAAGTTGTAGTCATATTCTTTAAGAAAGAAAGAGAGTAGTTACGTTGTAGTAAGTTCTTTATTTTGAGAAAGCTAAGATATAAATTAGTTAGTGAATTTGTAATCAATTAGATTAATAGTGAAAATTTCTAAAGTATCACGAGACTGAGGGTCTGTTTGGTAAAAATAACAGTTGACTGATAAGCTAGCTGATAGTTTATAACTTATGACTGATGGCTGATGACTGATGACTTATAGCTTATAGCGGATGGTTTTAAAAACCGAATTGAATCGGTTGGTCGGATTAGTTGAACTGGAAATCGAAGAGATTACCGGTCTAGTCTGATTGCTGGACCAGATATGTTATTGAACCAATAGAAATCAGTCAAAATTGATAAAAACCGGCAGGTCAAACGCATATTTTTTTCTAAGACAAAACAACATCGTTTTGATAATTTAAATTTTTTTATAAATATAATTAGTTGTTTACAATTAAACTTGGTTCAAAATTTATTTAAATTTAAATTTTATATATTATTTTGTTGTGTATGATGATTATATTTAGAATTTAAATTTAAAGAATAAACATGTAAAAATGTGAAATTATGATATTTTAAAAAATTATTTTTAAATAATTATTTTTTTTCATAAAAAAACCTAAATAAATAATCTTGTTTTTCAATATATTATCAAATTAAAAACTTTTCAAAAAAAAAAAACCTTATGTATCATGCCATAGACACTGACACATGCACTATAGCATTAGGAGCATGCGACACTCATGCCACCGACATCAACTGACCATAAACGAACAATCATGCAGGAGGATGTTAGACCAACTCGAAATTATATGAATTGATATATATATCAGTTTCAACAAATTTGTTTCTGTTTCACCCGAGATATTTGATCGACCCACGCCAACGAGCTTTATCACCATACACATAACAACCAATCCCACAACATTACCAAACCCAACAACATTGTCAACCCACTGATAACACGTAATTATATCGTATATTAAGCTCGATGATAACATAAATTGTTTCGTTACTTTATTATAATTATATATTATTACGGTATTATGCTGGTATTTTCCTTTGTTTCAGGTATTATGTTTATGCAAGAAGCATTTGGCAAAAGAAGAAGAAATCGAGAAGAAATCGTATTAAAAAGGGCAAAAGAATCAAGTTGGAGGTACTGTAGTGAAGTGGAGGTGCAAATGGAATGAATCAAATGTGAAGGGTGAAAATAGGATGGATCAAGTGTGGAAGCCCAGCCCACGAAGGAGCTGAAGCTCCCACTATGAAGAAGCTGAGACGCTCGTCTTAGGGCCCAATTGCATGGAGACGCCCGTCTCCAAAGTCCAAGGGCCACGTCATCAAAGGAGACGTCTGTCTCCCAAGTTCACCCACGTCTAAAGGCCACATTAGCCACTTGAGACGTCCCTCTCCACCTCTCCACTATTTTCTCCAGTTCTTTCTCACACAAGGCGCACGTCTCCAACTCTTTCCAAGTCAAAACCGTTCCTAAATTCTCGGAGAAGAAAGAGGAACACGTGAAGAAGCAGTTACCACATTTCTCATTATAAATAGAGACTTCTACGATGTGAAAAAGGGTTGGACCATGCTTAGTCCCACCCACTATTTTTAGTTCAGTATTATTTTCCTTTCATTCCAGCTTTTATTTCTACTTTCGTTCATATTTTCTCACAACAATTTCTAAACCGGAAATTGTTGTGAATCTTTAACTGATCTAACCTTACGTTAGATTTGGTTTTTTATTTCCTTGTTTTAATTCCTGCTGAATAATATTTGAAGAACAATCCAACCAACCTGTGGTGGAAGTTCAAGTACTCCAAGATTCAAGTTTTATTTCAGATTTATATTATTCAGGTTTATTATTTACCGCCTTTATTTATATTTATTTACATGATATATTGTATGCCATTTGATATGCCATTTAATATGCATTTTGTTATGAACCGAATCTATTTATGCATGTTTAACCATATTAATATGTCTGGATAATTTATTTAGATATCTGTATGTAAAGTAATCTAACCGTAGGGATCCGAAATAAATTGGCTTAAATATGTTTTATTAAAAATCACTCGTTTCTGGTTTTGTGTCTAATTTAATTTGATAAAGTTATAAAACCAACAGAGCGAGAGTTTGAGGTTTTAGAACTAATAAAGGTTAAGGTCAATAGAGCGAGAGTTTGAGATTCTTAACTGGATAGTAGACATAGGACATTAGTTTTAAGGATGGCGAAAGCGTATTAAAACTGATTAGAATTTATTTACTTTCAAAAAGTGTTTTTAAACCCGACGCGGGATGGCGAGAGCGTACGTTAGCGAATACTAGCATGATCCGAGTCAACAGAGCGAGAGTTTGAGACTAGGAGATTTAAGTAGGTAACGTCTTCATGAAGCGAGCATTTTATTAACTATGATGTTTTCAAAAAGCGTTTCTAAATCTGGTGGGATGGCGAGAGCGTACATTATGAGTTAGGATCGTAGTCTGAATCAATAGAGCGAGAGTTTGAGGGGAGAACTTTTAAATAACATAGTTAGTAAAGATCTTTTATTTAATTAGAATCTGGCCAATGGAACTTCGGATCACCTAAGTTAGACGAACTACATACTGATATCCGTTTATTATTATATTCTTAGAATTAAGAGTTTATTTTCATTTCTTTAGAAACAACCCAAATATCATTAGCCTTAGCTTTACATAGTAACTTTAGATAACGGTATGTCGATTTATAGTCCCTGTGGATTCGATATCTTTTAAAACCGACACGATTGTGCACTTGCAGTTATCCCGACTAATAGACACGTAAAGTCGCGATCAAGTTTTTGGCGCCGTTGCCGGGGACTATTCAAGTCGATATCGTAATCGCTGTTACACCGTAGAGACTAAGGCATTTTTTTTCATTAATTAAAATGTATCACCCAAATTTTTTCTATAACTCCCAACAACAATATTTCGAGGGACACCAGGAATCCCATAAAACCGACCTCGAAATACTGTTGGAAAATTTCAATGCGTCACAAACTCATTCTAACCCGAATTACCTCTCCAACTATCAATCCCAACAGTTTGAGGAGTCGCAAGAATTTTATAATCCCAACCAAACCTATCCTCAACCGAATTTCCTCTATGATCACCATAATCAATATTTTGAGGAGTCGCCAGAACCCCATAAATCCGACCTCAAAATAATAATGGAAAATTTTAATGAAACATCTATGATGACAAGGAACTTTGTGGAAACACAAAATGCGACGCTAACCTACTTCGAGGAACCACAAGATTACAATAATTCTAACCTCGAAGCATTAATAGAGGATTTCAATGCAACGCCAACTTATCATCAACCGAATTTCCTCTACGATCACCACGCCCAACATTTTGAGGAGTCGCAAGATTATCATAAATCCAACCTCGAAATCTTAATGGAGGAATTCATTGAAGCACAAACTCTCTCTAGGCTAGAATCTATGATGACGAAGCACTTTGAGGAAACGAAAAATGCAACGCTAGCTCCCTTTGAAGAACCTCAAGAATCCCATAATTTTAACTTCGAAACATCAATGGAGGATCCCGACGAGACGCTTACTCACTCTAGATTAGAAGCCATGATGGAGCACTTTGTAGAGACACAAATCGTCCAAAACCAAGAGTTTATCAAACAAAGTCTTCAAAATAATGAAACCCTTAGGCAACTGACCACTATGGTTGAGTCCCTCGCGACTCACAACATGGCATTAGAGACTCAAATCTCCCAACTTGAACAAAAGTCGCTAGGACACTTACTTGAGGAGTATCTGGAAACAACCATTAGTGAAGAACAAATTGAAATTCCTGAGGAGAGTGATAATGAGATTGAGGAGAGTGATTATAAGATTGAGGAGAGTGATAATGTGGTTGAAGAGATTTCTAGTGAGAAAAGAGTGGAGATTGAGAAAAATCCACCAACACCATCTAAAAGGGAGGTTGTAGAAGAGGTAGAGAGGGAAACACCTATTGTTATTCCTCTTCCCTATACCCCGCCAATTTCTTTCCCGCAAAGTTTTGTGGAAGCTAAGGTAGACTTCAAATCCATAATGTATGTGAAGGTATTGGAAAATATCCACACTAATGCACCCTTATTTGAAGTCTTGCATAAAAAGAGAAATTTAGATGACCATGAAACTAAGGATATCATTAGTGATAAGAGGGTAAGGTTAACCTTTGAGGTGGTGGATAATATCACTAAGCCCGAACTCGAAAAACTGATACTTAGGATAGATCCAGAACCGCCACCACGATTTCAAAAGAATGAACCACCCCACAGAATAAAGAAAAGAAAAGGTGAGGGATATGTGAGATGGCTTGATAAGTGGCCATGGAAAACGAGGTTTTCTAAAAGTTCAACCGAGGAGTCATTCTCGAGAGAACCACCTTGAGTGCTTGCACTCTTAAGCCGTCGAGCTATTGACATTAAACAAAGCGCTGCGTGGGAGGCAACCCACGAGTTTTCAGTTTAATGTTTTCCTTTTATCATTTGAACTTGCAGATAATAAAGATATGGATCGCTTGTCACGTCTCGGCCATATCTAGGCGAAAAATCTATAGACGATCATCTCAAAGATGAATGGGTCTCCATGCATATTCCTATGAGTGTTGCTGCTGGTGGTGACACCGTTGATGAGCATGATAGGAAAAGATATTTCCTCCGGACGCGGAGCAGATTTGGTTGTGATAGCCCGCCGGTAGCATCCATATAGGTTTTGTCTTTTCTTCTCCACCTTGGATCGAAACATTGAGGACAATGTTTGGTTTAAGTGTGGGGGAGAAGCTTTACCGCTTTCATTTGTTGCTTTATTGTTTTATAGTTATGTTGTCAAGTCTTTATACATGATTTTCTATTGTTATCGAATTTCCCCCAAAATTTGAAAATTTTAACCTCCAACAAAAATTTGAATTTTGACGCATGGCATACACACTCTGAAAGTATAGAGGTTGTCACACTTTAGGCATTGTTAGAAAGACTTGGAGATGTTTCAACAACATCGATACCGTCCTGACACCCTAAACCCCCTCATTATGTGATATCAATTTGGATGCCCATTATGTCGAGACCTTAGGCTCAAGTTTTCAAAGTAGCTCTTAAGTAGTTTATATTAGCAGTCGGCACCATCTTAAGCACAAACTACGTAGGGAGTCGATGAATATAAGTGAATGATCCTGTTTTTAATGATTTAATTGAAGAATAGCCTTCTAAGTTAGGTGACCCTCACCCGGTCATTTAGCCCAACGGTTGTTAAGCCAATAAGGATTTAATAATTAGCATCCACTGTTGGTTGGCCTAGAGGTCACTGGTACTGGGCTTGGTAGGGTGGACTACGGTCTGATCCCCCGCAACCGCAGTTGGGAAAGACGGGGCTTCGCCATTTAGAAAAAATCAGAACCCCGTGATAAAGAAAAGAAAAGGATCATAGTCGCTAACCGATTTCCCTACTATGTGCGTGTACGGATAACGGGCTTAATGTGATTGCGCTTAAATGAAAAGAGTGAAAGGAAAAACGAAAGATATAGGTTGAGTTATAATGGCAAAATTCGAATTGGTTTGTATAAGGAGGGAGTTTTTGAACATTGTGTCGTTACGGTATCCTTGGTGTTGATATCTATTACCTATCGATGTAACATTTGCCTAACACAAATATGATTTGGAGTCGTGTCATGCCCTTGTTTCGAATCGAGCTTAAATGTTTCTTTTTACCATGTTGGTTGATTGATTGAGGACAAGCAATGGTTTAAGTGTGGGGATGTTGATAACACGTAACTATATCGTATATTAAGCTCGATTATAGTTTCGTTATTTTATTATAATTATATATTATTACGGTATTATGCTGGTATTTTCCTTTGTTTCAGGTATTATGTTTATGCAAGAAGCATTTGGCAAAAGAAGAAGAAATCGAGAAGAAATCGTATTAAAAAGGGCAAAAGAATCAAGTTGGAGGTACTGTAGTGAAGGTGGAAATGGAATGAATCAAATGTTAAGGGTGAAAATAGGATGGATCAAGTGTGGAAGCCCAGCCCACGAAGGAGCTGAAGCTCCCACTATGAAGAAGCTGAGACGCTCGTCTTAGGGCCCAATTGCATGGAGACGCCCGTCTCCAAAGTCCAAGGGCCACGTCATCAAAGGAGACGTCCGTCTCCCAAGTTCACCCACGTCCAAAGGCCACGTCAGCCACTTGAGACGTCCCTCTCCACCTCTCCACTATTTTCTCCAGTTCTTTCTCACACAAGGCGCACGTCTCCAACTCTTTCCAAGTCAAAACTGTTCCTAAATTCTCGGGGAAGAAAGAGGAACACGTGAAGAAGCAGTTACCACATTTCTCATTATAAATAGAGACTTCTACAATGTGAAAAAGGGTTGGACCATGCTTAGTCTCAGCCACTATTTTTAGTTCAATATTATTTTCCTTTCATTCCAGCAATTTTAATTCCAGCTTTTATTTCTACTTTCGTTCATATTTTCTCACAACAATTTCTAAACCGGAAATTGTTGTGAATCTTTAACTGATCTAACCTTACGTTAGATTTGGTTTTTTATTTCCTTGTTTTAATTCCTGCTGAATAATATTTGAAGAACAATCCAACCAACCTGTGGTGGAAGTTCAAGTACTCCAAGATTCAAGTTTTATTTCAGATTTATATTATTCAGGTTTATTATTTACCGCCTTTATTTATATTTATTTGCATGATATATTGTATGCCATTTGATATGCCATTTAATATGCATTTTGTTATGAACTGAATCTATTTATGCATGTTTAACCAAATTAATATGTCTGGCTAATTTATTTAGATATCTGTATGTAAAGTAATCTAACCGTAGGGATCCGAAATAAATTGGCTTAAATATGTTTTATTAAAAATCACTCGTTTCTGGTTTTGTGTCTAATTTAATTTGATAAAGTTATAAAACCAACAGAGCGAGAGTTTGAGGTTTTAGAACTAATAAAGGTTAAGGTCAACAGAGCGAGAGTTTGAGATTCTTAACTGGATAGTAGACATAGAACATTAGTTTTAAGGATGGCGAAAGCGTATTAAAACTGATTAGAATTTATTTACTTTCAAAAAGTGTTTTTAAACCCGACGCGGGATGGCGAGAGCGTACGTTAAGGAATACTAGCATGATCCGAGTCAATAGAGCGAGAGTTTGAGACTAGGAGATTTAAGTAGGTAACGTCTTCATGAAGCGAGCATTTTATTAACTATGATGTTTTCAAAAAGCGTTTCTAAATCTGGTGGGATGGCGAGAGCGTACATTACGAGTTAGGATCGTAGTCTGAATTAATAGAGCGAGAGTTTGAGAGGAGGACTTTTAAATAACATAGTTAGTAAAGATCTTTGATTTAATTAGAATATGGCCAATGGAACTTCGGATCACCTAAGTTAGACGAACTACATACTGATATCCGTTTATTATTATATTCTTAGAATTAAGAGTTTATTTTCATTTCTTTAGAAACAACCCAAATATCATTAGCCTTAACTTTACATAGCAACTTTAGATAACGGTAGGTCGATTTATAGTCCCTGTGGATTCGTTATCTTTTAAAACTACACGACACAACTGTGCACTTGCAGTTATCCCGACTAATAGACACGTAAAGTCGCGATCACCCACTCAAACCCAACAACTTTACAAAACCACATACATCCAAGCCCGCGACCAATTCATGTCAATACCCAAACACAAAACCAAGAGCATGACTCATACTGATACCAATCATATGCTACTGCCACATCTTACCACAACACCGATGACACACATGATACCATCACATCCTACCATAACATTCAACCATCACATCGCCAAAGCTCCCAACCAACACATGTCTTTCAAACACCACAAGAACCATTGCTTCGTTTCCAAAACGATTCATTGTCCCAATTCAACCAACCACCCTGCCTACATGTAACCCAACAAACACAACCCAACTACGACAACATGGGCACCGAACTCGATTACGATAGCGCCACCTATTGGAAAGATATGATCGATAATTTGTTAAATAATAATAATATCCATGGACCCTCGCACCAAGTACCTTTGTCTCAGGCTAATACTAGGAGATCTCAAACACTTCAGAGAAATCAAGTAAGGCCTCGAAGACAAACACGGGGGTTGAACTGTGGATTCGATAGGCGTTTGGATCGAGGGGTTCAATAAAATTATCTTCAATCGTTGTGTATTTTTTTTTGTAATAATATTATAATTTAATATTTTCTATTTAATATTCTTTTTGTGGAAATAAATTTAAAAAAAAACAAAACGTAAAAGCCAGCATGTGTGGCGCATGTTCCTAATACTATAATGCATGTGTCACTGTACCTGTGACATGACATATGTGCATGCGTCCCAACAGATAGCAGTAGGAGCCAACATGTGTGGCACATGTTCCTAATACTACAATGCATGTGCCACTGTGCTTGTGGCATGACATATGTGGATGCGTCCCAATATATAGCAGTACGGTTTAATCAGTGACCCAGTACCTTTACGAATTTGATGACCGATTTAATTTTTAAAACATTGATTATCGTATAAAATTTCCTCGACTCAACTAAAATTAAATATCCTAAAACATATAGTCTTTACAAGAACCAGATAAAATGGTTTATGAAACACAACAAGATGTCATCGCTTATGCACAACAATTCTAGCTTTGGATGAGACTCAACTGCACAGACTTTCACAACTAGCTTTGGATGAGTGATTATGAAGATTGTTGTTGGGGTGAAATTCCTTGTGGGAATTGTTCTATAGCTTTAGAATCAGATGATATTGTGAGGTAAATCAACTATACTTTCTAACCTAAGTTAGGTTATTGCCTTTAACTCATCACAACACATTTTTTTAGTTATTTTCAACAATCAGAGATCATTTTTGTGCAGATTTCTCAATCTGATGCACTAGTTTTCAGAGTAAACATTGTGACAGAACCAAACCTGTTATGACATGGAATAGTTCAAAATTCATTACAACAGAGAAAATATTTGACAACAATTACTACAAGACATTGACATTAACATGTTTAACTATAACTAATATTGCACTATCATAGTTTAATATTTCCCAACATCTGAATTTCTCCACAGCTACACTGAACTCCAAAGTGGAAGCTTTTGCAGTCACTTGAAACTATCCACTAGAAAGATAGAAACTGAATCTAGAATTCACATTGTCCTCTCTTGTTAGCCTGCTGAAACAGTTATCTGTATAAAGGCTCATTACTATAGTCACAAGTATTGCTCTTGTATCCTCGCACGGTTCTCTTCCCACCATAACCTAGCACGCGTTTCTCCGAACTTCTCTCGGCTGCGTAAATGGATACAGAAATAAAATTTGAATAAATTAGATGTTTTTTTTTTTTAAATGAATTTATTTTCAATGCTGACGATTTCGGCATACCTGAAGCGGACGCGCCTGAGTTCTCTGGTTCCGCCTGGTAGTGCTCTGATAGTGATGTATACTCCTGGTTCATCCTGTTCAACCCATTCAGTTTCCATATCACTGGCATTGCTGATTGAGAGCTCACCTGAGTGATCATCTTCCTCTTCTGATGAACTCGTCCTTACAGAAGCATCGACGGATGATCTTTCGGTCTTTGGCACACCAATATCGGAAAGATTAGGTTTTGATGCCAGGCCGCTTGACTCATAGCAAGGCTGTGGATGCATGTGGTGATGTTCCAGTGAATCTGACGAGGAGTAGCCCATTCCTGTTGGGTGATGTAAATGACGGGGCAGACGCTCTTTGCTTAGAGGAGGCGTGACTGGGCTATCTCTTGCAGATTCAATCTTTGAACTCTGAAAAGAAAAAAGAAAAAGACCGTTTCCTAAACACCAACTTAATATTCTAAATAAATTGCTCATATAAATACAAAAGATAACAGCCCACTAACTAGCTAGCAAGGTCTCATGCGAAGCAATCATATGATAAGAGTTTATGCTATAGGCGCTTAATTAAGTTGTCTATCCAAACAGGTATTAAGTAGGAATGCGATCCTTAAACACATCTCACTTATTAAGAGGTAGGTTTCCATGTCAAATATCTCAAGTTCAGGCCTCAAGTATGAGTAGATGGAACATAAGACGAGTTACTCAAAACAACACGCATTATACACACATTGATTTTTGGAATAGAAGTTTAATCATGGAATTCTTTAACATCAAATTGTTACAAAAATGTATTCTCACCTCATCTTCAGAAATAGGTGGGGTTGGAAGAGGAACTGCTTGTTGATTGAACCTTTGAACATTGTACAACTCCATAACTTTGTCATAGTTCTCTCCCCACCACCTCTGAGCTTGCCATTTATTAAACATTTCACGGCTGATCAGAAAATATAAAACAATTAGTTTAATCATCTACAAGATAAAATCAGGGGAAATTGACATAACTCTCTAGTTTATATCCCATAGTTAAAAACTTTAGGTATGTATGACAGAAAAAAGTATGAAAAGGAAACTCTACTTGCTACGGACCAGATGACTGATAAACAAAACAACTCAAAATATTCATAAACAGCCGCCTCCCCCTTCTCAGGGAAGCTGTTTATGGTCCTGTCGTTGTATAGCAATTATTTACCAAACAACAAGCACAGGGAAGTTTTGCACAGATTTATACACCAGGCAGTATCTGCTCCAGGGTCCACTTAGATTTGTGTTGTTTCCACAACCTAATTTGAGTTTCGACAGTCCTTAACTGTTTCAAGATTAGCTTGAGTGTGTTCAAATTAATTACCAGACCAGCTTAATACAGTATAAACTTTCATGAAAAATGTGCCTGAGTGATAAAAAAGCCCAAAGGTAATCCCAACAAAAAAAAAGTTGTCTGCTATTAATTGAATTATAAAATTAAACAAAATCCTTAATGTATATGACTCTTGTTTTTTTAGTTTCCTTTCCTATTAAAATTTGGTTGCAATTTCGTAAAATAAATATTACTCAAGGCACATAACCAAGCTAGGCATTTTGCTTTGCATAGCTTCCTTTCCTTTTTTTTCCCTTTTTTTCAATCTTCTTTTTCTTTTGGCCTTTTCCTTTTTCTTTTATGAGCTAAGAGGAGGGAGGGTATTTGAATGATCAAGCTAGGATAAAAATCCTTTTTGCTTTTGTCACACTCTACTACCACAAGTGAAGCATGTGTTACTGACAATAAAGCAAAGCAGAGGTTCTCCAAAAAGACACAATACAAACAAGATAGATCCTGCCAATCAAGAATCTGTACAGCCTTTGAAAAGCATGTGATCAATATAGCACTAACACAAACACGAATAAAACTAGTAATAATTTGAAAAAATGAATATAATTGAATGTAAATATGTATATCAGTGTTGGTCACTAGCACACGCGTACGGTCTGAAGTGTCGGCGCTACATAGCACGCAATCACTCCCAAATAAACATAATTAAGTGCGAGAACAAAGAGGAAGTTTAAAACCACAAAGGACAAAGCCATACTAATTATAAAGCTCTACCATATAACAAAGCATGTGATTTACAACAACTCCAACGAATCAATAACCTTGTACAATTCCCAAGACACAAAAAAAGAGTAGAAGGGATGTACCTGAAACGTATCTTCTTCAGATCATTCCCACCTTGAGCCAATGACACAAAAGTAATAAGCACACCTGGTTCAACTTGTGCAACCCATTCCTTAGGTTCATCCTCTTCTTCCATAAACGCAACCGACTCGGTACGTCCGCTCACCGAAGTTGGTGTTGCTTCTCCACTGGAAATCCCTTTGAGTCTAGCTTCCATTTCCTTCCCCCACATTCTTGGTGTTGAATTCGCGCTCCCGGGCCTTCGGTAAGCCCAGTTGAACCTTGCTGAATCTGACCCCATATCAGAATCAGCATACTTTTTGTTCTTGTTCCCATTGGTAGATCCTGAACAAGGCTTGCAATTCTTATAGGCCCCAGAAGCCTTAACTGCCATATCCTTGATCTGAAAGAAAAAAAAAAAAAAATCGTTGTCAACAAAATAACCTCTCGATAAGAAGAATACAAAAACAGAATATCAAAAAAGACAAAAATTGATTCTTTTAATTACATAATGGATTACTTAAATTCAACAATACACGAAAGGAACAGAATCATGTACTTCTGCACAACTAACAAATTTCATTTTAGCAAAATAATGGAACTTTGATTCTTTTACATAGCATCCAAATAAAAAAATTCAACATAATCAAGACATTTTGTCATAAAAAAAAAAAACAGGTGTATGTATATCATGAATTCTGCATTTACCTGAGCTGTGAGAGCCTTGATGGCAGCTTGTTTGGTGCTAGGTGTTTGCACAGCTTCTTCCTCATCTTGTTGATGAAGAGATCCATTATTGACTTGCTTTGAACAAGCTATGCAAGTCAACATTCTCGATTCAAATTCAAATCACTAGATTTTCCACTCCCACTTCTATATGTCAAAAAAGATAACCAAGTTACAATTCCAAAAAACCAAAGATATTGCACCAAGGAATGAAACTTTGTTAGAATCAAAGAAATAGAAGATCTGGGGTCAATCAAAAGACAAAAACTCCATTGAATCAATGTGTTGCTTATAAACCAAAACAATGATCCTATGAACCTATGAAGAATGATGAGCAAAATCAACACACCCACAAGAGAGATATACAAAAAATGAAAGATCTAGGAGATCAAAATGCATAAAAAAAATGAATTTTTATATAAACTATATAGTTGGAGTTGGAGTGAATTGGACTCTTTCTCTGTCTGTAAAAGTCAGAGGAAAGACTAAACATAAACTGAGTGAGACATAAGAACAAACACAAGGAATGCAAGGAAGTGAGTAAGAAAAAAAAGAGTACCCTTTGGTTTCTTTTGAGTGTCACTCCTGAAGGGTCATTGAGATTTGGGCAGTTTAGGTGGGTGGGTGTATCTATCTATGTATGTATATATATGTATATAGGTTCAGAACGTGTGAGAGATTGGCGTGGTGGGTTGGTCCCCTATGTGTCTATTCTATGTGTGACTTGTTGTGATAGTGTTGTTGTTGTACTTAAATGTATAGGTGTATATATATAGTGTGAGAGAAGAGAGAGAGAGAGAGATTGTGCATGCGCCACCCTATTCTCTCTCTCATGGATCTCTCAGGTAAATTAGAGAGAGAAAGGAAAGAAAGGTGAAAAATGGGAATGTAGCGGCGTGATGTTATGTGCTTTGTTTGGCACAACACAAAAGGGAAAATTTTCTGCTAATATAGCAGAGGTTTGATTTACTTCATTTTGATGTATTTTGAAAATCGGATCGGATCGGATCGGTCGGTTTAGTGGGTTGAATTGAGAACCGGTTGGTTCGTTGGGGGAACCGAGAACCGGTTAGTTTGTCGGGCGGATTAAAAATCAGATAACTTGTTGGTTAGTTGAATCTTAGCTGATCGGTTGAATTACATTGAATCGAAGTTAAACTCAATTAATATGATTAAACATCGATTATAGAGAGAACACGGTTCGATCTGCCGCAACTGTGTTTTAGAGAGGGTTGGAACCACTTGATATCAGAACTGATCCCGAATCAGACTAAACCGGTGGTAATAAAAAAAATCGGTTGGACCAATTAAACTTTAAAACAAAGATTTAATCGGTTTGGTCTCTTTGTCCGACTTTTAAAACATTGAATTTAACTTAGATTTTTTCATTTATTTACTTTTTAATGTTAATTTTGGTATTAGTTTATTGATAAGTTAAATCAACTTTTTCTTAATAGAAAAAACAATTTTTTTTTAATTCATTGAACTATGATGTAAACGTTAGCAGATTTGACTTTTAAAATAGTTTTTAAAACATTTGGATATATCATAACTTTTTAATATCATAAGTTTTTAAGAAAATATTATAAGAAAAATGAAATATAATAATGTGGTTTAAAAGGAAATCATGGATAATTTACGATTTTTACACTAATAAAGTAAAATGAATAGATTTACAAAAAAAAGAACGTAAACAAAGTAGATTATCATAATTAGAAAAAAATAATTTTGAAAATAATTTTCAAAGGAGCGGTCAATCTAGACTTTCTTAAAAAATTAAATAAATAATAATTAATGATTACTTAAATATATACTTAAATATATATTTCACTTTATATTCTTCAAACAACTAACTTTTAATTTAAATTATTTAATTATTTAAACTCATTTACTTGATTGATTGAAATATAAATAATTTTAAGATAAAGTTGTTAGAAAAATAAAAGATGTGATATTTTGATTTATGTGAAGGTATATCGATCAATGTTTTAAAGACTATATCTTAAAATTATTTGTATTTATTTAATGGTGTAAATGAGCACAGATAATTAATTAACTTTGATTAAACATTAATTATTTGGAGAATATAAATTTAAATTTAAATTTGGATTTAAATAACCATTCATTGTTATTTATTTAACACTTGATGGAATTCTAGATGGACATATTCTGCTCCTTTGAAAATCAGATAGCTAAAAGAAAAGAATCATTTTCTTTTATTTTATTTTCTAATTTTGATAATCCACTTTATTTTTATTCTTTTGGAAAGCCACTTCTTTTAATTGAGGGTAAAAATTCTAAATTATTCATTTTTATAAAATGATTTTCTTTTGAACCACACTAACAATTTTAATTTTATATATTTTTAAGTTAGTTTTTCAACAATTGAAAATTACAACTATGAAAAACTCGTTATGGATTCGAATTTCAGTATAGATTGTTTTTTAATTTTAAAATCACTTAAATTGGTGATTTATCTTTATATTTATTTTTAAATTAAAAATAAATTATGAAGGTGAGAAAAATATACAAAAAAGAGTTGAATTCTGTATATCATATTTTACTTCTTTATCAAACTTTAACTTCAAAATTTGATAATGAAGCTCAGATTCCGAACACCAATTAAAATTTTAATCAAATTTTTAGTTCAATGCACATCGAATAAAAAGATGTAGAAGTAAAATGAAATTAGAGTCTTAAAATGGTTTCTATACTATATTTAAGAGTGCAATTCTATAATAAAAATTTAGACTTGTGTCATGAAATATTTAAAATTAGGAGAAGGTACAAGAAGGTAATGAGCTCAAATATTCTAATTATGATAGTTTAAAATGATAAATTGTAATGACCTAAAAGTTATTTAGGTTATTATTGTTCATTTCGAGAAATTTTATATGAGATAGAGTTTGAATTTTTTTATATAGAATGACATCTTTCACGCTATCAATATTATAAGTTAGTTTTGTAAAAATGAATTAACTCACTAATATAGTATTAGAGCATATTGATCAAAGTTTATATATACACATACTAAACTCACCATTAATGAACGTGAAAGGTGTAATGTGAAAATTTTAATAAATTGGTCTTTTTTTTTTCAAGTGGTAAATATCTTACATTTTCTCATTTGTCAGAGAATATACTCTTTTAATTCATTCACTTCTAATGTCGTTGTATAACTATTAATTAAGCTGACATTTAAAAATCCGGTCATTTGGTTTAAGCTAGATATTGTTTAGCATCAATTTAATGAATCTAAAACGTGAATCGACCGATTTTAAATTGAGACTCGAGTTCAAATATACTTGTATATTCTTAATCTAGTTCCAAAAAATTGATATTAATAATTAATAAGTTTCTTAAAGTTCCTTCAACTTGAGATATTACTTTGACACCACCTAGTTGTACTTGACAGAGAGGAAGTTTATTAACAAAGACATAACAACTAAGTGCATCGTTTGTGTTTAACAATCTCAAAAAGAGCAAGCAATTATATTTGTTTGAAGCTAAGGTCAACAAAACAATTCAATATATGTTCCCAACCGTGCAAATTGGTAACAAATGTGGGACATGGCAATGAGGACTCTTCTTCTTGCACATGTTACTCCTAGTTTCATTCAAGGGCTATTGATTATATTTAAAGGTACATTTACGGTACTAAATAAATAAAATTAGTGGAAAAAAATTATGACAGAAAGAGAAAATCTCTCCCTAATTTCTTTCATTAACTTTAATGGAAATTTGGGGAAAAAATTTACATTGATTCCCTATACATTTTTCTTGTTAATTTACTTTTTAGACAATGCTAATACGTGTCCAAAGAAAAGACATATATTAAAAATTAAATGTGTAAATATTATCTTAGAATTTAGGTCTTTAATCTATTAAAAATTTAAATACTATTTTATCTAATATATATCTTTTTTAATGCATTAGGGCATAAATTAGTATGATTTTTATTTCTTAACAATACGTTTTATAAATTTACAGTACAATTTAAGTTTTAATGTGTTTTTTCCTTAAATTTTGATTATATTTAATTTTTAATTAATCTATTTCTAAAATTGATTTTTTTTCAATACAATTTTAAGATTATTTGTAATCACCGCTCACACTCTATCATTTATATTAGAGTTTGTTTGTTTTAAGGTTTGAAAAAAATATTCTTTTAAATATAACAATGACAATTTAATAATTTTATGTTTGATTCAAATTTTAAAAATTATTTTAAATAACTTTTTCAATAAAAAACTTAAATTCCTACCATATACACTTAAGTAGGAACAATATTTCCAAAAATATCATTCTAAAAAATACAATCTTAAATCTTAAAACAAACACACTCTTAACTCTTAAGATATGTTTAAATTGGTGGTATAAGATGAAATTGAATGAAATAAAGTGATAAGTAGTGAGATTCTATTGTTTAGATTTGTAAATAATAGAGTGAAATAAAATATAACAGAATTCATTTCATCCTATTTCTTCAAATCCTTCATTTTCATTCCACCTGACTTAAGATGAGTGCAATAGAAATAATTTGTTATAGTCTATTTTGTCAAATTATAAAAAATTAGACCATAGTGTCACATTATCTTGAAGAGTTTCATCTATTTTTTTATTCAATGGGAACAACTTTAAAGAATTCATTTTGAATGCCACAATTTTCATTCACATATAAATATTAAAACTATATTTGATCTTATTATAATTTAAATATTAGTTTAATATTTTTAATTAATATTAATATACAAAAATTTAGAAAATAAAATATAACATAAAATTGACGGATGTGATAAGAAAATTTGAATAAAACATATTATTAAATGAATAATACTAAATAGGTGAGATTGTAAAATTAAGAGCAAAAGATGAAAATTTTGAAACAAAATTTGAATGTAATATTTTTAAATGATTACAATTTAAACTTTTTTAAAAAAAAAATTATGAAAATAGTTAAAAAATTATTAAGTTTGAGATAAAAATTCACGATCAAATTGACCTAGTGGTCAATTGTGTTTTTGGTAGTCTAAGGGACAGTTTGTTTTGGTTTTTTTTTAAAAATGATTTTTATAGTGTTACATAGGGCCACAGTTTGTTTCAGCTTTAAAAAAATAGATTTTTTCTTTATATTTTTGAAAATAGATTTTCTAAAATCGTTTTTCAAAATATTACAAGTTTTTTTATATTTATTTTTTCTAAAATGAAACACTTAATTTGACATCCTATAACATAAACATACATAATTGAAGACCAAAACTTAGTCAAAATCATAATTTTTTTAAAAAGTTGTATTTCAAAAATGATTTTTATGAAAATCTATTTGAAATAGCTTCAAAATTAAGTGATTTTTTGAAATTTTGATATCCAATTTTTTTTGCCATAAATAGATGAAATACCTAAAATCACATTTTAAGAATAACTATTCAAACAAAATTTTCATTTGAAGCTTTTATAAAAAATTTCTTTGTAAAAAGTTTTTTCACAAAATTTGGTAACACTATAAAAATCATTTTTAAAAAAAGCCAAAACAAACGGGCCCATAATTTTGTGAAAAAAAATTTATAAAGAAACTTTTTATAAAAGCTTCGAATGAAAATTTTGTTTGAATAGTTATTCTTAAAATGTGATTTTAGGTATTTCATCAATTTATGGAAAAAAAATTGGATATCAAAATTTCAAAAAAAAATCAATTAATTTTGAAACTATTTCAAATAGATTTTTATAAAAATCATTTTTGAAATAATTTATTTTAAAAAAATTACGATTTTGACTAAGTTTTGGTCTTCAATAATATATGTTTATATTATAGGATGTCAAAGTTAGTGTTCCATATTAAAAAAAATATATAAAAAAACTTGTAATATTTTAAAAAACGGTTTTGAAAAATCTATTTTAAAAATACAAAAAAAAAACCTATTTTCTTAAAGCGGAAACAAACATGCCCCAAATGTCATAGATCAAATCCATTCATATGTTTTTTTATTTATATTTTAGACATGAAAAAGAAATTGTATTGCATTCAATTTAGACAAAAATGTAGAATGCAAGAGTTGAATTCATGTTTTATATAATATATCTCTTTTAAATATTTAACCCCTTCAAGATTTTACATACCACAAAAATCATGTGTAGAGTTTATAGTTCTAATATGCAGCTCCTACTAAAATTGTTGAAATTGGAGCTTGGTTAGAGACATAAAGTTAGAGATAGAATTGTCTCGTTAACCTATTAACATTGTACGAGTATTGTTGTAGCCATTGATTTTTAATTTTTAATTAAAACAAAAACAAAAAGTCAAAGTGTGTGTAGAGTCACGGTTGTACATGATTTGGTTCCATCTATTAACACAGATTGACATTGACTCAACCATCGATCAGTCAAACCAAAAAAATTGCTTTGTTGTACATCTGTCTATTTCTATCAAGGTTGAAACATCTCATAATTCAATGCTACCAAAATATTTCCTTTTCTAGGTTTCTTCTTCTATTTCTTTGATCATGATACTGTTTTTAGTCATATATCAAGTTGGGACAAATTTGGTAACTAGTGTTTAGGCCATTGGCATTCAATGGCAACGTGACAATAAATAATACTCCTACATATAAAAGGATAATTATTTAGGGGAAGTATTAATTTTATATGTATTTACATTTAAAAATAAAATTATTTATTAATTAAATCAAAAAGACAGATTGACGAAACGTAAGTCAACCGAATGTTTTAAAAGATTACCAAAGTCTTATAGACTCAATTAAAAAGCGGCATAATCAAATAATTAGACATTACGATTATGTTAAGTGTTGATAGTATCACTAACTAAAAAGAGCGATCATTGTAGAATCACAATTTGAAGAAAATTGTGCACTAAAGATAAGATTAACGCAACAAGTCTGGAAATTTAAGATACTTAGCTAAACGTGTCGTGTCACGGCCAACAACGAAGAAGGAATTTATGTATTACCCATGTAAATAGCCGAGCATTATTAAATTATGTAGGTCATCATCATCTAACCAATAGACTAATGTTTGTCTATAAATATTAGGTTGTGTTATGTGTAATCATTTTAAGAACACGATCAATCAAACCAAGCTATTTTATGTTTTTCAAAACTCTCTTTTACTTCATTTTTATATATTTTATAGGTCAGTATCTTAACATCTACATACCACAATTTATGTCCTTTGGAGTACTTAAGGAATCCACGATTGAGAGATATTTCTCCCTCAATGTAATTTCTTGATGGAAAATGAATCGTTGTAGAGAGAAATTAGTCAATCTCTCGATAAACTTTCAAGTTCAAAAACTCTTAGAGGTTGGCCCAGTGGTGAAGATTTAGGTCCTAAGTGTGTGCTCTTCTCAAAGTCTCGTGTTTGAATTCAGCAAGGTACAAACAATTTCTGTGTTGAGCCAGGTCCATGCAAATAAAAACTTTGGTCTTAAACGGGGCCCCCACAAATGGATAGTGAGATTAGCTCCTTTGGATTAGTCAGTCATAAGGTTGGATACCAAGATTTCAAAAAAAAAACTTTTAAGTTAAATTTAACATGCTTGATTAGACATGACGTCCAAAACCATCGAAAAATTACTTCAATTAGATCAATACTACATTTGGTGTATGCACCTACAATTTAGAAAAAGCTTTAGTAGCGCGAATCAATAATCGTCATCGTCAATTAGGAGGTCAAGTCAACATGATGGACCTCCACAAATAGTGATAATACCTATAATTGTGGCTCCTCCAATTACTTTAAAAGTGTGTATGTTGATTTACCTCATGAACTAGTGGTAATGGCAATGTCTTTTTATTAGAAAAGACTGATCTTCCGAAAAAATAAATACAACTGATCGGTAAAATAGCAAGTGTACTATTTTGCCTCTGTAGTAATAAAGGGAAAATTCCCCGAATATCGATCTCAAGGACTGCGTGATATTATAGAGTTAGTAGGAATTCAATTAAACAAAAAGCCTTGGGGTTTTTGGTTTTGAAATTATAATTACGAATTAAATTGCAAATAAACTTAAAAGGGTTGATTTGGTCAAATATGAGTAACATGCTAGGGTAGGTGTGTGCATTAACATGTAGCAATTCTGAACCCTTGTTTCACTAACAAAATTCAACTTATCAATTACCGGTTCTTAAGGGTATTTGCTCCTAAGTCCTTAGTGGGCAAACCTTTGAACATTCAAATCCTAATCCCAAAGTCCTTCGAGATTAGTGATCAAATCAAGTATTATTATAATCAAGAATAATCCGGTTACTATAGGGTATCCCTAGTCCTAGGTGATATCTACTATAGTATAATGGTATAAAAACCCTAACAATGGAGGTCAATCCTAATTGTCAGTCATAAATCAATCCAGTTGGTCCGACGAGGAAAGCATTAAAAACCTTATACCATTAAATTGAACGTGAAAGAGAAATATGTTATTGAAATTCAGAATTCAAAATCATCACAAATGTTAATCAGGGACACCCCCCTAGCATTGGGGGGTTTAGCTACTCATATCATCCAAAGAAATTACAAAGATATCAAATAAAGACATTACAATAGAGATGATGAACTTTGATCTTCAATGGCTTCCGCTCATGAGAGTTCTTTGTTCTTCTCCCATTGCATAGGCTTCTTCTCTTAATCCTCCAATTCTTCGTGTCGCAAAAAGATCCCTAATTCATCTTGAAAACTCTCCTAAATAGTGCAGACTAACTTAAGTTGGTTTGAAATCCCGAAAACACCCTTGCAGGCAAACCACTGAACAAAATCACTGAAATCAGCGTCAAACCCAACACGGGCCGTGTTGAGCAACACGGGCACCCGTGTTGGTCCCCTGGTATCTTTCTTTTAATTTTTGGCTTCAGGACTTGCAACACGGGTCGTGTTGAGCAACACGGGCACCCGTGTTGCACCACTGTTTTTCAACTTCTTGCGCCCTCTTCCTGACACGGCCCGTGTTGGGCAACACGGCCACCCGTGTCAGACCTCCTGTAGCATGATTTTTGAAATTCCTTCGAAACTCCGAGTTTTGCACTAATTTATTCCGATTTATCCATATGAGCCTGAAAACATTAAAATGTATAACCAAAGCATAAAATGACGAATAAAGAAATAAAACACTCAATAATATAACTTAAAGATACTTAAAAACAATGGTAAATATATGTGTGAAAACCACTGATCAACAACAGTCGTATATGAAAATAATATTGCATGTATCACACAGTTAAAAGATGGTTACAATAAAGGAGACCGAACAATATATATTTCTTCAAAGTTCTTTTTCACTTACGATCTTCAGAAGAGTGGTGATATAAACTTTCAACAAATTTGTTCATGTGATAATTTTGTAGACCTTTTTCACAAAGTCACTCTCTAGCATAACTTTAACCAACTAGTACAAAAGATTAGTCTTCATCGTCGAAAAAATGATCGTTTAGCTAAGTAGAAAAAACAAATTATTTTTAAAGAGATAGTGTATTTTTTTTGCTTCACTAATTTGTATTAGTTATATTTTCTAATTTTAGTTTCCTAAAAATACAGCCTATACCATTGCGTAAAGATACACTTTATGAATACGATACTAGAAATTCCTCATACCTCTTTCTAAACGTTGGTTTTTTTCACTTAGTTTATACCAATATTTACATTTTTGCTAGTATATATATTCTTCTTTAACCTTTATTTATCATGATCAACCAGAAAAGTGATAAAGTCATAGAGATTAAAAGTATTGTACTCAATTATTATAGAATACATGTGCCTTGAAATTGGAGGCAAAAATTATCGGATTTATTTAAGTTTGTTTTAGACAAGTTATTGTCAAGTTAAGGGAAGAATAAAGTGAAAATCACTCTTTTCTTTTTAGCAGAATACTCTTTTTGTTTCTTTCTAAATGCAAACGTTACACGGGTGGAGATCACCAACCGCCGGATTCTACATTTCAAAACTTTATTAGGTGACAATTCTTACTTCTTAAGGATTGTATAATTCTAATTAAGTATGAAAGTAGTTTGTTCTTGATTTAGGATTTCAAACTCTTTTCTTTTACAAAAGAAAAGCTAATTCATATAGTGAATCAAAATCGTAGCTCAATTGAAAGAATTTTATATAGTCTTAATCAAATAATATAATTATAAAATTTTAGTCATTTAATTTAAAATATATTTTTTAAATAATATTTATTTTAAAATGGAATAAATATTTTATGTAATGAAATTACTTATTTTGGAATAATATGTAAAAAAAAATACACTTGAATTTAGTTTTACCTAAACATGACAACTGGGCACAGTGGATGCGAGTTTAAACATTACTATTTCACTCTTTTTATCAGCTCCGCCTCTCTCCAAACCCAGTTAGGAATAACAATTGATCACTCACCTCCGTCTTCCAACATCAGAGAACGAATTCTCCTGCCCCACTTCACTCTCACTTATAGCAACAAATATCAATAATTAAACTAAATACTCAATTATTTTAAAAATAATTTTAATATTTAATTATTTTTATTTAATTTGTATTTTTAAAATAAATAAATAATATTTCTAACAAATTTTATATCTTAATATTAAAAAGAATTATTAAAAATAAAAATAATAAATTAATTAGTTCCGAAGTAAGACACGAGTCAATGCATGCAAGGGCTGATAGTACCATCTCCACCTCTGTATCTGTCTGTAATATTAAGAAAACTATCAATAAAAAGTTTATATTAAAAAAAGTAAATAAATAAATAAATTCTAGCAGTACAATTTTTAAGAAAATATTTTTAAATTTAATTCTTAACATGTGCTCTCAAGACAGATTAGCATTATCCAAAAAGTAAAATTTTCAAAACACTCAACTCTGTCATCAATTAAATCGATTTCTTCTTGTTAGGTGTGGAATGGAGCAGAGGGATTCAGATTTTTTGGCATGCGTAATTTTCGTGCAGCATTACTCATTTAATTTGCACTGTTCTATTTAATTTTTGTGTGCGCCAAAAGTCAAAATTGAAATCAAAATTTATCACAAGAGAATGTACCAATGCATGGAAGTTTCCCTCTAAAATTAAATGCATAGAAATTAAATTTTGTTCATATTTGTCATGATACTATAACTAGTAGTAGTTCAAAATCAAATCCATTCACGTATGCAAGTGTTAGAGCCATAAAGACATGACGGTGGCATCTGATGAAAAAAACTTAGGCCCACCTAGTTTCAATGAGGGAACATTATCATATGAATTATTTCGATATAATTAATGTATGTAGTTAATGTTGATCAATTTGATGAATAAGGTAAAGTGTGTTTTCATCATATCTAGTGGACCATAAGGCACATGCTTTGTAAGGAAAAGAATAGGACGTGAATGGCTTTTGTACTATGTTTCAAGAATTGAAAGCATTTAGAATTGGTTTTGGGAGAGTTGAATAATTATGGTACGTACTTTGGGGTGATTCAATCATTCAATATGGTTTCTAAGGACTAAGGATTTTTAGGGCTAAAGGGATAGATGAAGTTGACATTGTGTTGTTTTGGTAACATGTTATTAACTCCTCTCAAAACACAAATGAAAGGGACTTTGAGTTTTTTTAGTTGTAGCATGTATCTATTAATGGATTTAAATTAATTAATATTGACAAATTGTACGTTATAAATTTTGAGGGTAATGTATTTTAGTGTAATGTGTACATCTCAGCAATTAATTTTTTTTATAGGTAAAAGATAAATCGTTCAATATTGGATATTTGTAATTGTTGGTGGATATGTAGCTGCCATTGAATAAAGAAAGTGTTGATAAATATCATATTTGAAAATTCAAAGCGTTCGAATTTTACACTAATCTTTAGAATCAACTAGTGGGAAACTCGTGCGTCCGCACGGGTTCTTGTATAGACTGTGGAATTATCACCTGTTTGATTTTGAAATTCAAATAAAATAGAAATAATTAAAGTTAATTTTAAAAAATAAAAAATAAAAAAATAGTCAAAAATAAATATATAAGTTAATTAAATCAGTTAAGAAAAAATTTAAACACCAATTTAAAAAAAAAACAATGGTGCAAAATAGAAAAAATGTTTTTTTTAGGATTGATAGAGTTGTAATAATAAAAGGATTTATAAAGTTTAATCAATGAGAAAAATAAATATCAAAAATTAAAATTAGTTGAAAATGTAGAAATGTAATTTTACATTAAAGTCCAAAAAGAAAATGATCTAACAAAATTAAGTTTAATGATTACACGTACTTTCACACGGTACTGGTGTGTTACCCGTGCGTTTGTGTTACCCTTGAGTTTTAGGGGTGTTCACGGACTGGTTTGGTTCGGTTTTAAGAGAACCCAATATCAAAATCGATTAAAATTAAATGGATTGGTTTGGATTGGATTTACAAATTTTTGCGATAAAGCCCAAACCGAACCGATCCGAGAAACAATTGGTTTGATTTGGATTGATCGGGTAGATAAAAAATGCAAAAATATTTTCAAAAAATAACTTAATTACAAAAATTAATTTTTCATAATATTATAAAAAATATAATATTAATAGTGTTCAAATTTAAATATTATACTAGAAATTTTTCTCTAATAGATTCAAAAATATCTAACAAGAAAAATATCTAAGATTAAGACTTTTGAATTTATAACTAGTCACTTGAATTAATATGATAATGAATGTGTTTCATGTTCATTTATAATATTACACTATCAATTTTCAAATAACAAATTAAAATAGCATAACTTGTCCACACACAACATTTTATTTTTTTCTTATTGAAGTTGAATGCTTCGTAGTAATTTTCATGATAATTAATTATGGTTGGTTTGGGTTGAGCTTGCGGGTAGAAAATTGAAAATCCGATACCCGAACTGATTGTCATTGGATTTCATTGGTTTGGTTCGGTTCTTGCCCGAACTGAAAAAATATCCAACCCAAACATTATGGTTTGGTTCGGATTCTGGTTTCGTTCGGATTTACCCGAACCAATGAACACCCCTATTGAGTTTGCACGGGTACTGATGTCATACGCACACTTGTATTATTAAAATTCATTAATTAATTTAAAAATAATTTTTTTCATTAATAACATATAAAGTGAAATGATTAAGCTCACTTTTCCATTTATTATCTTTAAAAATATTATATCTTAAATTAAAAATAATTTTAAAATAAAAATATTATAAAGATAAATAATTAAATAAACACATATTAACCGTTTTGGAATGATAAATCATTTTAAAAATTTTTATTTTTATTTTATTATACAAAAATGTAATAACCCGTGAATTATACAGATTATAGTATAGATACCCGTGTGTTCACACGCGTACTGATTTATACACGCATGATTTTGTACGTGTATTTTTTTTGCTGGTTTTATACGCGCGTGAATTCAACCAAAAAAATAAATTGTCAAATAATTTAATTTATAAGTGTCGCATAATTTATATAAATATTGTAACCATGTTAAATCTCTTTCAATATCAAATTTATACAGAAAGAAATTAAAAACATATTATAATAATACTTAATAGGTATTTAGTAATAATTTATGGAGTACGTACTAAAAAATATAAATAGAATTCAAAAAATTTGTATAAAGTAAAAGTTTCTATACACTCGGAATAAGCACAACGTGAGAAACGATGGATGTCTGCGTTTTCTAATCCCTAATTTTTGCCCCTTTCTACTTTCCAATGGAATTCGATGCTCTTTTTCCTGAAATCAACCCGGTTCCTTCTGTTCCTATTATTTCTCCTGCCTCTTTGGCCGCAAACCACCAAAAACAACCACCTGTGAAATCTTTTGCACAAGTTCTGAGAGGAGTCTGCGATATCCCTGTTTCACAGTTGCCTCATCCGATCATCAAAGGTGATAGACCTTCTATTACCATTCCTGAAGATGAATATAAAGCCGGTCTTGACGAATGTAAGAACAACCTTCATGGTAGAGTCTTATGGCCAAAGGGTTCTACTCCGCTCACGGTTGCTGCTATGCGCAAGAAGCTCTCTTCTCTCTGGCCCAATCTGAAAAACTGGGGAGTTCTTTCTCTGGGCAAGGGATATTATGAATTTACTTTTGCTAACACTGAGGATATGCGTAATGTTAGAGCGTCGGGATCTATCAGCTTAAGTCCAGGTACTTTAAAGCTTTTTGCTTGGACTAGAGACTTTAACCCAGCCTCACAAAATAATACCACTGCTCAAGTTTGGGTTAGGTTCTTCGGATTGTCTCAAGAATACTGGCGTCCCCGGATTCTTTTTGCCATAGCGAGTTGTGTCGGAACCCCCATATGTATTGATGCGGCTTCCGCGAAACCAAGGATGGATCGTACGTTTGGGCATTTTGTTAGAGTTCTTATCGATATGGACTTATCTTCACCTCTGAATCATAATGTTTTAGTGGAGAGGGAAGGTTTTGCTTTCTTTGCTGATATAGAGTATGAAAATCTTCCTGAGTTTTGTAGCCATTGTAAGAAACAGGGCCATTCTGTACATGATTGCAAGCTGCTGCGAAAACACGATAATAACTCTACTTCAAAAACTCATGATCCTCTGCCGAAGCTGGTTTCGAAGCCTTCTACTGTTGTAGCCCACTCTGATGAGAATACTGATCCTGCTGGGGAAAAAGTCGATGATCCAAATACTCTTGTTAATAACATAGAAACAGATGTTGGTCTGGTGGATGTCACAGTTTTAGATGCTGAAGTTGAGGGCAGAATCCTCTCCCCTGTCCTTGAACCTGTTAATGATAATCCTAATAACAATGTGGTGGTTTGTAGCTCTCTTAATTATCTTGCTCATCCCCCCGATGATACTAACTCTCCTGAATCCGAATTTGTCGAGGCCACTCAAGCTTTAGGTGCTCCTCTCAATGAAGTTTTTTTGCAGAATTCATGGGACAATCTTGCTGAGTTACCCGATGGTGCTTTCTCTACTGCAGTAGCTAATCTCCAGCAGAAACATGGTACGAGGTCAAAGAAGAAACACTCCACTAGGTCTCAAGCAGGACCAAAGAAAACGTCTCTATGAAGTGCCTTTTTTGGAACATTCGAGGCGTGGCTAATGTCTCCTCCAGATTAGCCTTAAAGCGTTTAATTAATTTACACAATCCTGATTTTCTTTTTATTGCTGAACCTAAGATCGAGTTTGCTAAGTTTCCTCCTAACTGGCTGGCTCGTTTGGGTCTTAAGTTGTTTTCCTCTAATAGCAGGGACCTTCCCTCTCTCTGGTGTATTTGCAAAGATGATCTCAACCCAAAAACTATATCTGTTTCTGATCAATACATAGCTTTTGAAATCATTTTGGACAATTGTTTAATGGCTTTCGCGGCTATCTATGCTTCTACAAATCTGTACAAAAGAAAGGAGCTTTGGAAAGACCTCTCAGATATTCAATCTTCTCATCATCTTCCCTGGGCTTTTCTTGGAGATTTTAACGCGATCATTGGGGCGCATGAGCATCGGGGCAGGAATCTCCCAGCAAAGAGACCTATTCTTGATTTCCAGCAATGGACAGATTGTAACAGTTTAATTCATTTCCCTACCTCTGGTGCTAAATTCACTTGGTCCAACAAAAGAGACTCTCCTTTTTCTGTTGAGAGGAGACTTGATCGTTGCATCGGTAATTCCTCTTGGATTGATATTTGCAATTGTACTTCTGTCTCCACTCTCCCCAAAGTTTGTTCTGACCATCATCCAATTCTTTTGGAATTTCACATCAATTCTGTGAGAACAGTGTCCCAATTTAAATTCTTAAGTGCTTGGGCTCTCCATGACAATTGCCGATCAGTGGTTGAAAATGCTTGGTCCCAAACTATTGTCGGTTGTCCCATGTTTATTCTCTCTAAAAAGCTCCAGTTGTTAAAAAAAGATCTTAAAGGTTGGAACAAAAACATTTTTGGAAATATCTCCGAGAATGTCAAGAAAGAGGAAGCGGCTTTGAATTGCATTCAACACCAAATTCAGCTCAACGGATCTACTGATACTCTTAAAAATCGGGAATTGGAGGCTCAATCCAATTTGTCCAAAGCTCTTGCCATGGAGGAGGATTTTTGGAGGAGTAAATCCAAAGTCAAGTGGAGTACAGATGGTGATCGGAATACGGCATTTTTTCACCGCATGACCAAAATTAAACAACATTTCAGGCCTATCTCCATGCTTACTAATGGAGACAATGTCCTTACTGATCCAGCAACAATTGCCTCCCATACAGTAAATTATTTTGAAAATCTCTTTTCATCTAACTCTACTATTTTGCAGGATAATAATCTTGTGGACTCTACCATACCTTCTTTAGTGGACGAGGCGACAAACCGTATTATTACTGCCATCCCATCTCTAGATGAAATTTCAGCAGCTGTTTTTAATCTCAATGGTAATAGTGCGCCGGGGCCAGATGGGTTTGGAGCGGTGTTTTTTCATAAGTATTGGGATATCGTCAAGCAGGATGTTTACAATGCGGTCATCCAATTCTTTTCTTCAGGTTGGATCCTTCCGGGCTTCAACGCTAATGCTATTGTGCTTATTCCTAAGACCAAAGGAGCTGATTCTTTAGAGCTGTTTCGTCCTATTGCGGTTTCGAACTTTAAATTCAAGATCATCTCCAAAGTTCTTGCGGATAGACTTGCCTCCATTATGCCGTTGTTGGTTTCTCAAGAGCAACGTGGTTTTATTCATGGTAGGCATATCCATGATTGTATTGGCTTGGCTTCTGAGGCGATTAATCTCCTAGACTCCAAGACTTGGTGTGGGAACATTGCGCTAAAGGTGGACATTTCCAAAGCTTTCGACACTCTAGACTGGAGTTTCTTAATTAAAGTTCTGCAGAATTTTGGTTTTAATTCTACTTTCTGCTCTTGGATTCATAGTATTCTTCACTCTGCCCATCTCTCGGTCAATGTTAATGGTGCGCTCAACGGTTTTTTCTCTTGCTCTCGTGGCGTCCGTCAAGGTGATCCTTTATCTCCCCTTCTCTTCTGTCTGGCGGAAGAAGTTCTCAGCAGGAAACTATCTCTTCTTGTCTCTTCAAAGAAGATTGATATCATTAAAGGCCCGAACGACATCGCTGTTCCGTCTCATCTGCTCTATGCTGATGATGTCCTCATTTTCTGCAAAGGAAAAATCTCCAACATCAAAACCATCATCTCTACGCTTGAAGATTATGCGGCTGTTTCGGGACAATGTATCAATTGCAATAAATCTTTCATTTTCGGCGGTGCAATGTCCTCCTCAAGGCTGAACATTCTGGAAGCGTTGGCGGGTTTCAAGATAGGCTCTTTTCCTTTTGTTTACCTAGGTGTTCCTCTTTTCAAAGGTAAACCAAAGGCGGTCTTCTTACGCCCCATTGCGGATAAAATAATTACCAAATTGGCTTCTTGGAAGGGCTCGCTTCTTTCTTTTGCCGGTCGAGTGGAACTTGTTAAATCGGTCGTCCAAAGTATGCTCCTCCATAGTATGGCTATTTATGATTGGCCTTTATCTCTTGTTAGGGATATTGAGCGTGCGATAAAACGGTTTATTTGGAGCGGTGATGTCTCTAAGAACAAATTTGTTACTGTGGCTTGGAATACTATGTGTCTTCCCTTTGATGAGGGAGGTCTTGGCATAAGATCTATTGTTCACCTTAATGCAGCTTTCAACATTAAACTGGCTTGGGATCTTTTCCAATCTAATTGTTCCTGGGCTGTTTTGCTGAGACAGAGGGTTTTTCGGAACGGCAAAACAATTAGACACCACATATTCTCCTCAATCTGGTCCAGTCTCAAATCGGAGCTGCAATTTGTTCTGGACAATTTCTCTTGGTGTTTAGGTGATGGTACTAAGATTAGGCTTTGGTTCGACAAGTGGTGTGGTGAGCCTTTGCATTTAGAGATGGATGACCCGAGCGCAATTGTGGATCAACCGGTGAGTTCTATTATTGTTAATGGCTGTTGGGAATTTTCTAATTCCGCCACCCCTATTCCTCCTCATCTTCAGCAGCGTATTCGGGATTGCAGTATCCCTGTTGTTCCTATTTCCGATGCTAAAGTTTGGCCGTTGTCGGCTAATGGTGATCTCTCCCTTAAAGGTGCGTTTGAGCTTAAGAGATTAAAAGGGAATCGTAAGGATTGGTGGCGGTGGATATGGTCTAAATCCATTCCTCCGTCAAAGTCGACTTTGATGTGGAAGCTCCTGCATAATAAGATTCCAACAGATGACCAATGGAAAAAGCGGAATTTCTTTCTTCCGTCTCGCTGTGACTTGTGCAAAGCGGCGGAAGAAAATTTGCAGCATCTTTTTTTCGATTGCAAGTTTGCAGTTAAGCTTTGGATGTGGCTTGGCAGTCAGCTCAACTTTCGATCGCCGGTTCGAGATTGGGATTCTATTCGTGATATAATGGTTATGAAAGCTACGGGTCAGAGCAGGATTACTTGTATTGCTGCTGTCATTTTTACTTTTGATGCTATCTGGAACTCTCGCAATAAGGTAAGATTTCAAAATGTTATTCCTAGTTTTACTGCCTCTGTCTTTGGCATTCTGGAATCTGTCTCTATCGCGGGCAGTAGTGCTGCTGCTTCTTATATAAACATGCAGGATTTTGTTCTTCTTAAAAACTTCCGGGTTTCTATTCGCCCCCCGAAAGCCCCCAATATTATTGAGGTCATTTGGATGCCTCCTCCCAACAATTGGATCAAAATCAATTGCGACGGAGCTGCTTCTTCTGGTATGTCGGTGTGTGGTGGAATAGCGAAAAATAGTGATGGTGGCTTTGTGGCAGCTTTTGCCTCTCGGTTGGATAACTTCAATTCTCTCATGGCCGAACTCTCTGGAGCAATGTTTGCTATAGAGTTCGCCTATGAGAAAAATTGGAATAATATTTGGTTGGAAACTGACTCTACGGCTGTGGTCAAGGCTTTTAAGTCTCCTTCTTTGGTGCCGTGGCAATTTAGAAATAGATGGACTAATTGTATAAAGATAACCGCTAATTGGAACTTTATGGTCTCCCACATATATAGGGAAGGCAATAGTTGTGCAGATGGGTTTGCTAACATAGGCCTTAGTCTCTCTGATACTTCTTTTTTCAGTTCCGTTCCTGTTAGCTTAAGAGCGGATTTTGTAAAGAATCGGCTAGGCTTGCCATTCTTTAGGTTTTCTGTTTCCTGATAGGGTTTTGGTTTATGTCCCCCCTATCCTCTTTGTATCAATTTTCGTTTCTCCTATATAACATCATTTAAAAAAAAAAGAATAAGCACAACGTGTATGTTCTGTTTTTTGTTTTTTTTGTTTTTTATCCATTATTACCTAGCTAGCAATTAGTACAAGTTAAAGCTCACAGTATACTGTAGGCTAGTATAGATAAAATAATAGATAATAGCTTGTAAGAACAAGTGAACAACCATTAGGATCAAAATGTACCAGAAGTTTCATAAGACGCAGACATTTGTTATTAAAGAGAAAAAATCAATGAAAATATGGGGTGGACAAAGAGTAGTGTGAGGAAATAACTTTACTATTACAAAAAGAAAGTAATTTATTAGAAAGAAAATGAATATATCAATATCATCAATATCACAAAGGAGATTGGAGAAAAGATGTCCAAGGTTCAAAACATAGAAACTAACAATAACAACTTTACAAATAATATAACAGATTAAATGATTTCAGCTTAATTAAACATGACCTCAACAAATAACCACATGCACATTAAAGACCAACTTCAAATTTCCAAAGTATCACAAATGAATACATGTAATAAAAAAAAAACATGTAATACACATCCTTCAAATTCAATTTCCCTTCCAAAAACTTCCAGCATTTGTATGGAAAATGCATGGTAACCCGTTGGGTTCATAATCACAGCATATTCTGATTTTCATGTAAAATACTAAATTCCACAACTGAATTCTATAAACTGTCGAATCTTGTTATAAAGTTCATACTGCATAATTTAATGGTATAGCAATTGCTGAACATCTTACACAAATTAAAGGTATCGCAATGGTTGAAAATCGTAAAAACTAAGCATGTTTACTAAACTCCACAAACTAAGAAATACATGGATACAAATTTAAATAAGAAAACTACCTTCTCCACAGGGTGATTTCCTAGTGGTAATGTGAAGGACCTTAGTTGGCATCCTCACTGGTAATGTAAAAAATATTAATTTTCATAACAATAGTAAGGTTTTGATGTTGCCCCCAGCTATATCAAGATTGATTCTCAACCTCCAGTTTGAATTCTCTGCAAATTTCATAACAGTACAACAAGGTTAAAGAAGTGTTACATAACGTATAAGTGTTTTAAGTTTGCTTAAAATAAAACATTACCCGCGTATAGTATAATCGGTATAGGATTAAGTTGATACTCGTTCTGATAAGATTCTACGTATTGAAGTTTATTGTAAATCTGTAGAAAAAACAAAAATTCATGTTTGTTTAGCTGCAAAGCCAATGTGCATTGTTAGTGCTCAGAAACCAAAAGAGTATGCAACAGGTAGAGATAGCAAAAGAACTATAAAAAACTAATCATATTGTTTGCACCTCTTGAGAATCTGAGAACAAGACGAAAAATAAAGTGTATTCTTCATATTGAATTAAGAAAAATGAATAATGTTACTTTACAAATGCAACAGGATGGCTTTAAATACCCTGTACACCTAACAAAGACTCTAACAACTCACTAACTAATTGTATACACACCTAAAAATACAAAGAATCTGTATACCCACAGTATGTACAAAAATAGATGATAATACACCCACTATACTCTTAATATCCCCCCTCAAGTTGGACTATGTAAATTACATAAACCCAACTTGGAGAGAAAAGGAGTGAAAGATGGACCATGAAGTGGCTTTGTGAAAACATCGGCCAATTGAGAAGCCGAGGGAACAGGGAGCAGATGTATAATTCCTTGTTGAATCTTCTCTCGAACAACATGACAATCGATCTCAATGTGCTTTGTACGCTCATGGAAAGTAGGGTTATGAGCAAGGTGAATGGCAGACCGGTTATCACAGTAAACAACAGCAGGCTTGCTGGGAGGAAAATGAAGATCAGCAAGAAGATAGTGAAGCCATTGAATCTCACAAGTAAGGCTGGCAAGAGCACGATACTCTGCTTCCGAAGAAGAGCGTGACACAGTCTGTTGCTTCTTGGACTTCCATGAGACAAGAGAAGATCCAAGAAAAACACAGTAACCGGTGATGGATTTGCGAGTTTCTGGACAACATGCCCAGTCAGAATCAGCGAAACCAGTGAGTTGGAGAGTAGTATCTGCTGCGAAGAATAGACCTTGAGCAGGGGCAGACTTCAAATACTTGAGAATGCGAGTGGCAGCTTGAAAATGAACTTGCAGTGGCTTGGAAACATATTGACTAAGCTGTTGTACTGCATATGAAATGTCTGGGCGTGTTGTAGTGAGATAAAGAAGGCGCCCAATAAGTCTTCTATAACGAGATTCATCTGCAAAGGGAGAAGAGTCAGTAGCAGAAAATTTTACTGCAGGATCACAAGGTGTGGTGACAGGTTTGGCGGCTAAGACACCACTGTCCTGCAACAGATCCAAGGTGTATTTTCTCTGGTTCAAGACAATCCCCTTCGTAGAACAAGCTATTTCTAATCCCAGAAAGAATTGAAGAGGACCTAGATCTTTAATTTTAAACTTAGAATGCAACAGTTGCTTGACAAAGTGAATTTCTTCCATAGAATTTCCTGCAAGAACTACATCATCCACATAAACCAGTAAAATAGTAATGAGATTGTCAGTAGTTTTGGTGAAAAGTGAGTGATCAGCTTGAGATTGGATATATCCAATAGAAATCAGAGTGGCAGTAAGTTTGTGGTTCCACTGTCTGCTTGCTTGTTTGAGTCCATACAAGGACTTGTGTAACCTGCAAACAGGACTTGAAAAAGAAGTGTTAGGAGCAGAAAATCCTTAGGGGAGATACATATAAACCTCCTCATTAAGATCACCATGGAGGAACGCATTGTTCACATCCAACTGTTCCAAAACCAACCATGAATAGCAGCAAGAGCTAGTAAAACCCTTACGGTAGTGAGCTTAGCCACAGGACTAAAAGTCTCAAAATAATCCACACCCTCCAGCTGAGTGTATCCTTTGGCAACAAGGCGTGCCTTGTACCTGTCAATTGTACCATCAGCTTTGTACTTGATTTTGTATACCCATTTACAACCAATGGGTGTCTTACCAGTGGGCAAGTCAACAACAGACCAAGTATGATTCAGATCAAGAGCATGCAGCTCATCCTGCATAGCTCTCTGCCAACACTCTTGTTTAGAGGCTTGGTGATAAGTTGAAGGTTCAGAATTAACAGTAATAGAAGAGCAAAAATTTTGATAACTAGGAGAAAAATGATTATAAGACAAAACAGAAGATAAAGGATAAAGAGAAGAAGGAATACCTGAAAGATTATCAATAGAGCTAGTCAAATTACAATGGAAGTCAGCCAAATATCTAGGTGGGAATTTTGTTCTTGTTGACTTCCTTAAAGGTGGGACAACAGGAGATAGATCTGGTGAGGGAGAAGGTGAGTTTATTTGAGTAGGAGAAGGTGAGTTGGTTGGAACAGGAGAAGATAAAGAAACTGGTGTAACAGGTGAGCTAGGAAGAGAAGTATCAGTATGATTAGGTAATATAGGTGGGGAAATTGTGTCAATGGTTGATGGTTCAAGGGCAGAAGTAGGAAGAGGAGAAGGATCAATGGAAACTTTATCAATATTCTGAACTTTAAAAGGAAATTGAGCTTCATAAAAAATGACATTTCTAGAGGTAAGTAATTGATGAGATTTAAGATCATAAAGAAGGAAACCCTTCACACCATCAGTATAACCTAGAAACACAGTTTTCCTAGCACGGTGCTCAAATTTGGTTCTATGGGAATGTAATGTAGATGCAAAAGCAAGGCAACCAAAGACTTTGAGATGAAGAAGGGTGGGAGGTTGTTGGAAAAGAACTTGGTATGGGGTTTGATCTTTCAAAAGAGGGGTTGGTATTCTGTTTATTAAATGGACAGAATGTTGGATGGCAAAATTCCAGAGGTTAAGAGGTAAATTGGCTTGAAATGACAAAGCTCGAGCGACATTAAGGATATGTTGGTGTTTACGTTCGACAATGCCATTTTGTTGAGGTGTCTCAACACAAGATTTATGGTGTATGATACCTTTGGAAGAGAAAAAATCATTCATCAAAAATTCTGGTCCATTGTCACTTCTTAGACATTTGAGTGTAGTTTGAAATTGGTTTTCAAGATAAGTAATGAATTTGGTGAGATGAGAACGGGTTTCAGCTTTTGTTCTCATTAAAATAACCCAAGTAAATCTAGAAAAATCATCTACAAGGGTAAGAAAATACTTATGGCCTTGGGTAGAAGGTTGAGAATAAGGCCCCCAAATATCAGCATGCAATAGCTCAAAAGGTTTGGTAGTTTTGGTTAAACTGTGAGAGAAAGCTAGTCTTTTTTGTTTAGCATAATGACAAATATCACAAGGATGTTTATTGTTGTGAAACTTCACAAAAGGGAACTGTTTAGACATGCAACTATGTCTATTAAGAGGTATATGACCTAATCTTTTATGCCATAAATCAGATTCAGTACAAACAGCAATATCAATTTCATTAAATGTTGAAGTTTCATTACATGGTGCAAGTGTATGAGGTGTTACAGAAGTAGTATTTGTGTGAGAAGTGGAATTGTGTATAGTATTTTTAATGGTGGACTTAATAGGGGTGATACAATGATTGTCATGTGAGAGGGAAATGTCACTAAGAACAGAATTACACTTAGCTATAGGTAGACTTATTCTGTAGAGACCACGAATGAGACTAGCTATACCAATAATCTTCCTTGTATTTGCCTGCATAATGGACAAAGCAGAAGAGTAAAAAAAAACAGAACACTTGCTTGACTGAGCAAGTTGTGGACCAGACATTAAGTTTGCATGGAAGTGAGGAACATACAAAACATTATGCAAGCATAAACCATTTGAAAAATATACACTGCCAGCTAAAATAGCTACAGCAGTGGTATTATTAGGTAAACTAATGTGGATTGGTTTGATGGAAAAACAATTTTGTAAAATACTTAAATTGTGGGTGATATGGTCAGTGGCTCCTGTATCTACAATCCACATATCTAATTCACTGTTATAGGTATAGACATTACCAGAGGCATCAGCATTGAATACTGCTGCAGAGTTTGCAGGATAATAAGGAACAAGAGCTGTGTTGGCAGAGTGAGATCCAGAACTTGCTTGCAGCTTTGATGCTTGAAGCAACTCGAGTAGTCCTTGATATTGCTCACTAGAAAGAGAAATGTTACCAGTCCTTGAATCAGTAGTGGTTGCCTTTTCCTCCTCAGTATGACTGCTTCCTGTTTTTGCAGTCACATTTGCAGCACTTGCAGAGTTGTTGTTGGAATTATTCTTTGACTGATAACCAGGGGGAAATCCATGAATAAAATAGCAGTGTTCAACTGTATGATTTGTCTTACCACAATTGGTACAAAGCCTATTTCCTCCCTGTGATCTACCACCTCTACCACCACGAAATCTTCCACTAAAACCACCTCTACGGTTTTGAAATTGAGAACCATTACCATTAACAGCATTGGCTTGAACATTATTCACAGAATTATTCTTATTAGTATCCAGATCAGTAGCAACAGGAGCATCAAATTGCCTTTCTTGTTGTATAACCATAGAGAAAGCCTTAGAAACAATAGGAAGTGGTTCCATCATCATTATATTAGACTTCACATGAGAGTATTGCTCATTCAATCCTTTAAGAAACCGAATAGTGTAATCCTGATCTCTATAAACCTTGGTAAACCTAGTCGCATCACAAGTACAAGGAATTGCACAGCTACAAGCAACTAGAGGCCTAAAATTTTCCAATTCATCCCACATTGATTTCAATTCAGTATAATATTCAGAGACACCGAGATTACCTTGAGAGAAACGACAAATGTCTTCTTGAAGATCTGCAATACGGAATATATCTCCTTGATCAAAGCGATCATGAAGATCTTTCCAAGCATCGAAAGCCTTGTCAAAGTAAGCTATGGATTTCAGAACATTTGGTGAAACAGAACGTTGAATCCAGGACAGCACCATACTGTTACATCGCGTCCACTGGTTGAAAAGTGGATCCGTCTTCACAGGAACGCCAAAAGTTCCATCAACGAACGAAATCTTGTTCTTCGAAATCAAACTGATGGAAATCGAACGGATCCAAGGCTGAAAGTTCTTTGTTCCTTCAAGAACAGGTGAAACGAGAGTAAGCGAAGGTGTTTCACTGGGATGAAGATAGTAAGGATTGCCATTGTTGGTGGCGAAATCGGAAAATGTAGTCGTCATCGCGATTCATAAATCAAACCGAAGCAAATCGGAAAAAGTCTTCGAAAACGAAAGTGAAGCAAACAGAGGAATAGATTCGCAGAAATCAATCGAAGTTCTGAACGAAGAAGAAAGAGGAAATTAGGGTTTGATCGGAAGCGATGAACCAGAACTCATGTGAGCTCTGATACCATCTTGAGAATCTGAGAACAAGACGAAAAATAAAGTGTATTCTTCATATTGAATTAAGAAAAATGAATAATGTTACTTTACAAATGCAACAGGATGGCTTTAAATACCCTGTACACCTAACAAAGACTCTAACAACTCACTAACTAATTGTATACACACCTAAAAATACAAAGAATCTGTATACCCACAGTATGTACAAAAATAGATGATAATACACCCACTATAATCTTAATAGCACCCCATCTTTGATTTGATTCAAAATACTCACAGGGATGCATAAGAAAATGAATGGTGCAAGATAAAACAAAACAGACTACAACATCTAAAATATAAACCTGTACAACAAAGTATGTATACATCTTTGGACAATAAAGCTTATGAATGAACCTTCTTAACTCACTCTTCAATTCACGCTTTAAAAACTCAACTGAAGAAGGTTAAAGCTCCGTCGCGAACTCAAAGCCCTCCATTAGTGAGTGTATTGCTGCTGAGCCTATTGTTGCTGCACCTCAACTTCTCAACTCCTAAAATTTCTCAAGTCTTCAACCACCTCGATACTGCAAATTAAATTGGGAAACAAAATGAACTTCATACCGCTTAACAAACAAAATCAGCAATATGACAAAAAATTTAACTTTGAGTATAGCTTGCATCAAAGACCAAAATAAACCAACTAAAATTATAATACCTCATTCAACATTCTATGTAATTCATCTCTGGCCTCAACAACTTTATCACTGTTATTATAAATCAACGGAAAAAGTTAGGGTTTAGGGCAAAAATCATACCTAAATTATCCTTCTTTGTCATGGTCCTGAAATGATGACATCAGTGAGATAACAATGACAATCATCATCAAAACAATGGATGCAGGAAGTGTAGGATAAATAAAACAATGACAATCATCATTAAAACAAAATAAAACGACAAACACAACACTACGAACACATAAATCAGTCACAATCCAGGAATGTTAGCACAAAATGGAATGATAATCTCAAATAATCGTTCTTCAGGAAATAACAAACTCATGTTCTTTTCGAATACCACCAGTTCAAAATGCTCCTTGGTCGTTGTTGTCACTTTCCATTTATGGTGTACTTTAACGGCGATTTTCCATAACTCCTTTCGGCCGTTGATTTCGACAATCGAGTCGAAGGGTCTCGCCATCTACGAAGCAGTTGTAAGCGTTGATAAAAACAATAGTTAGCAGAAGAAGAAATAGCCAAAATACACCAACTACAAAACAAAACGATGGAACATACCTTCAGATGGCGGCGTACGTGAAGATGAAACAAAGACGAAGAAGAACGGGAAGATTGAGTAGATGTTATAGTTGGGAGAAGAAGTTATCGTCGTAGATCTGGAGAGACATTTTGAAAAGATGAGATAGTAGAAAGAGACTTATGGAGTAAAGAACAAGTGGGATTGAACATATCTTCTTTGGTACAATGGAGCAGGTAATGAGACAGACATTGGGAGGAGCAAAAAGTATGGTTCTCTTGTAGAAGAAAATGTGTTTGTTCTGTTGCAGAGGAAATAAATGTTAGGGTTTCAAGAGCAAATGAGGAGACAATCTCGTTAGGATGCAAACCAGTAGTCCGGAAGTTATGGAAGGGTAACATAAAGACAACTTTTTGGAGAAAAGTGGGTAGGTGGCGGAAGTTGGGCAAGGGGTAGGAAAGGATTTTCCAGATACACAAATCTTCTTATATGGTAGATTCGCCCCCACCAATTATAGTATATTAGATGCAATTGAGATTAACGGTAAATTTCCTTCAGGATACTTTGAATTTTGATAGAGAGTAAAATTATATTATTTAAGTTAGTTTATTAGTTGTACTCTTATTATATTTTAGTTGGGCTTTTCAATTGTCATTTAAGTGGGCTTTTTAGTGTTTAGAAATTTTGTTAGATTATCCATTAGTGACATTATATCATTGTTCTGGACATGCCCGACACTGAGAAGCGGTCCAATTCACGTCCAACTTTGAGACGACCCAATGACCTAGGCACAATCTTATACGGGTAGGAAAAGACATTCTCCTCGCGACCGACACGAGCACAACGCCATCCAATTAGCCAGATCGGCTCCCGCATCCGTAGGCGTTCGTTCGGCCCCAGCTCTCACCTCGCGTCGACCAGAGTCGCCCTCCTGCCCGCCTAACGGCTAGTGTCGAGCAGCCCACCAGAATTCTTAGGTCTACTCCTATAATTCTGGCAGTTACAGTTTTGGGCCTAAACTCTCGGCTTAGCCCAAAAACTCGGACCGTTGGCCACGCGTCGAGGGTATTATATAAACTCTCTCCCTTGAGAAGGTCAGGTAACACATTTCTGATAACCCTAAACACTTACTCGTATCTGTGACCGTACTGACTTGATTGTCGGAGTACCTTGCAGGTACACCCCCCTCTCTTCCTCCTCGACATCGTGCAAGACGCTTGTGGCCCTTTCTGGTTCCGACCCCAAGGTCGAAACAACAATGTAATGTCTTTGACACATTTTAGATTTCAATGAAAAAAATGAAGTTTAATTTTTATAGCTTAGTTTTATCTTTCTCTTAGTTTCATAGCTTTTCATAATTTTATTAGGTTTAGGGTTTTAGCATCATAACAAATTCATTGATGTGAATTGCACACACACTAAGCGTACCTTTTGATAATAGGTTTCAGAAAAATACTTTATATACTTCACTCGTGCATTAATGAAGTAAAAGATGATTTTAAAATAATTGAAATGGTGAAAATAGATGTGTATATTTCTAATTTCGTGTGTCTTTTCTGATTCACAAGTGTCATAATTTATAGAGAAATTGATATCACTTAGTAAAAAGAAGCACCTTTTGAATAAAATTCTGCACCTAAATTTATAAACAAGTATATACTTAGACGTTTAATTCATTTAACAAACGTTGTAATGGTTCAGTGGATGAGGCATTGTTTTACCAAACAACAAGTGCAAGTTCAATTCATGTACCGGTATATTTTGAATTTTATTTTATTATACATTCTTACCAATATACCATACAATTCAATATGTTTATTTGTGCATCCAATTAATAATAACTTTAACTTCCAAATAATATTTTGAAAATCTCTAACCATCCCCGACTATTTTCAAAATATAATTAAATCTCATTTTTTTGAAAATATCATGGTTCAAGATAATTGTATCTTACGATTTGAATCATTACTTAGTAAATTAAGTTTTCGCTCATCTCTGAATAGATTGGTAGATAAGCTTTGAATCAATTATTCATTAGAACAAGCGTGTATAATTCACACATGAATTCTCGGTATCATCAAAAGAATTACTCTATAAAAGTTGGCATATTTAATATGGTCTTATGTCAAGTATCCTTTTCACAAAAAATTATGAGTAAAACCATTTAACTCTCTTAAGCGGCCCCACTTCATTCTCGCATAGGTAGACTATATCAGAAATGCACTCGTAATTATGCATTCTAGCAAACATATGTTATATGTCTGTTAAGAGGAAAATCCCATCCTATCACATTTATTCTTATGGTCAAGTACTTTTAACCCTTGGGATGTATCTTCTGTCAAGTACTTCAATCACTCTAATAATATACTTTCACCATTGAACTCAAGACTTGATGTTAATCAAGTGTGAGTTGAGTTTCCATTACTGGTGATTAATCAGATACAAGCTTGTATCACATTCCTACACGATGCCTTCAACATTGTATCACTGCCAATCATTTCGTCAAATAATTACAAGATATTTCCATTTTATTAATTTTGAATATTTAAACACATACACAGATATATCTTTTATTTATTTTTAATAGTTTAATTAATTATGACACACCATGACAATGTAGTTAATGAATTACTTTGTATCTCATACTAACATTTTAAATCATTCAACGTTTGTTATTAAACCATTTAATAACAAAAAATATGATTTAATGTTTCACTTTTATTTCAAAAAACACGCTGCATATTTGAATATCTACAATAAACATGTAAAACAACCACAATAAATATGATTATCAAATTTCTCTATCTAAAACAATAATAATCATATATTTTTTCATATTCAATATTTTATCATACATTCAATCATTTAAATCATAAACACATATCAAAATTAAATCTAAAAGGTTAGGTTAATTTAATTCTCTTAAGTAAACTTTTATCATTTACATGACATGGAAAAACATACATACATACATACAATTGAAATTTATTATACCGCTATCAATTATTATACATTAAATATGATTGAATTTTAAGTCACGGCACTTAAATGGAATTAATAAAATAAAGAAAACAATATTTTTCATTTTAAAGATAAATCAAATGACATTAGTTCAAATTTCATTATATGTATATTTATTTATGTAACAAATTTTATTAAAGGAAAATTAAATATTTTATGATTATTATTTATGAAAATATTAACAAACAAATTTCATATTCTATTTCTTTGTAAATAAATACAAATTCACTTTCATATAAATATACCACACAATAAATTATACAAATCAAATAAATTCACACTATATTACATACGACACAAACTTAATTATAACTTTTTCCGACATCGAATACACATTTTTAAAAGTGACTAATCTCTAGAAGTTACTTCTATATGACAAGATAATCCTTTTGTGCACTTGAGTTTTCTCTTGGTTCATCTTTTTCAAGAACTTATAATCACTTTTAAAATGGATTGATTTGCCACAATTGAAGCAACTTTGCCTTTTTCTTTTTCTTTGTTCATTTCAATGGTTGTCATGAACCTTTTCGTCATCTATTATCATTGGACTTGTTAGATATATTTTCCATCTTCCACAACATATAATTTTTCACGAGTAAATTGGTCTTTAGTATCTTCTTTATGATACTCTTCTTCTAATCAAAGGTGATTACCCAATTGCTCAAGAGATATATCCTCCTTTTTATGTTTGAGGGTCCTTTTTATATCTTTCTACGAAGGTGGGAGTTTGAATATTATGGAAGACACAATGATAGTTTCGTCCATGTTTATTTTTTGTTGTTTGTAATTATTAAGAATACGTTCAATTTCATGTAATTGTTCCATAACAGGTCTATTATCTACCATTTTACAATTATTGAAATGGGAAACAAGAAATTTCTTACTTGTAGCATCTTGTTGTTGGTGATTTTAGTATCATCAATGTATTTTGGTAGTAATGTGATTTACTATAGGCCAATGCAATTATGCGTTAAGTTTGTAACGAGTTAGGGTAGTGCGGAGTGCACGCTAATCGAGCCAAACGTGTAATTGAATACGAATAATAGAAACGGGGTTCCAAGGGGTGTAGCCCTTGGCGGGGTGCGAGGCAGCGCCCCGTCGGGGTCAAGGGGCAGAGCCCCTGGCGGGGTGCGAGGCAGCGCCCTGCCGGGGTCCAAGGGGGCAGCGGAGGCAGCGCCCCGTTCGAAAAATTCGTTTGAATAGTTGTACCCTTTCCCAACAGACATGACCGTTCTTTTCCGAAAAGGTGTGTCTGTTCGTTTTCTGTTATTGGTCTCCTATATAAGGAGTCATTTGGCCTCGATTTTGGCACACGAAATCATACTTCCTCTCTACATTCTGATCTGTTCTCTATTGTCCGAAAACAGATTGCTCTTCGAGAATTATCCCCGCAAAGATTTCGTGAACCCAGACAAGAATAGGGTCGAAATACTTTGTTCGGAAAGTGAACGAACACGATTCTTCGAAGATATACAGGATTATCATACCGAATTTCTAACACTTCTTGCATGTATCTTGACTCTAGTTTATACCATAGATCTTTTGCGGAGTAAATGTTGTGATAAATATCGAACAAGGAGTCTGACATACTGTTGAAAATATATGCAAATGTAATCATCATTGTTCCATTTTTGCCTCTATCTTGTTTCAGCGATTGATTATTCTTCCCTTTCTACTGGTCTTGTTGTATTCAGAATATATACCACTTTCAAAGTTGTAAGCAAAAATTTCTTTTTCTGCCAACAGATAAAGTTACCTCCATCAAACTTATCCAATTTCACAAAGTTTGATGTCATTTCTTTGAGTGATGCTGCCATTGATTAAGTAATGGTTGATCCTAGAGATTGTTGGATATTTGTGGTTGTTGGTGAATATGTAGCAGCCATTGAATGAAGAAAGTGTTGATGAAGATCGTATTTGAAAATTCAAAGCGTGTGAATTTCACACTAACCTTTAGGATCAATTTGTCTGCACCAATTATAGTATATTGGATGCAATTGATATTAACGGCGAATTTCCTTCAGGATACTTTGAATTCTTTAATGTAAATTGCACAAACACACTAAGCATATCTTTTAATAATAGGTTACAGAAAAATGTTTCCTATACTTCACTCATGCATTAATGAAGTAAAAGATGATTTTAGAATAATTGAAAGGGTGAAAATGGATGTATATATTTCTATTTTTCGCGTGTCTTTTCTAATTTACAAGTGTCTCTAATTATAGATAAATTGACATCTCTCAGTGAAAAGAAGAACCATTTGAATAAAATTCTGCACCTAAATTTACGAACTAGTATATATTTTATTATTCAATTCATTTAACAAACATTGCAATGGTTTAGTGGATGGGATGTTGTTTTATCAACCAACGGTTGCAGGTTCGATTCGTATGCCGGTATATTTTGAATTTTATTTTATATATAGTTAGTAAAAATATTTACCTACAAATCGGAAGTGTATAATCGGGAAACTCAAAAGCTTCATTCTCATTGCTTAAAACAGTAACCAACATGATCATCTCATTTCATTAACTTATTTCTTGCTATGTATACTAGTTAATTTAATGTTTATTTTTCACATTAGATATGGTGCATCCCGATGCCATTCTCAAGTCAAATGTATCTCAAGTTGTTTCACCTCTCGTAATTAAGGTGGTAGATGTTCAGGTCAATTTTCAAAATGAAGAAGAGTATTAATTTCGTGATGACATACTACAGTGGATTCGTACAGAGGCCAACAAACAAGGTTTTGGTGTTGTGATTGGAAGGTCTGATAATGGTTCGGATAGAAGAGGGACATTTGTAACTTTGACATGCGAAAGAGGTGGGAAATATATACCTCATGTCCAGAATTTTATACGAGATGACACCTGTTCAAGAAAATGTGAATGTCTATTTGAATTGCGTGGTTATTGGTTGACAAATAATAAATGGAAGTTTAATGTGATATGTGGTTTACACAATCACGATTTATGTGAAAAGTTAGCGGTTCATCCAATTGCATATCGACTCTTGTCGAAAGAGAAATAGTGTGTCCGACATTGACATTGCATGACGAGCGCTGATTTACGGGCTATGTGGAGAATCTTTTTCCGTTTAGAAGCAAAAGTTTCGACCGAGCTGGATGCGACTATTGCGAAATCGGTCGATGATATTATCAACATATTGCAATGTCCACTTGGATGTTGAAGTGTAATGTTTGAATTATGTTAAAAATTCTTAATGTATTGCTTATGTTATATTATCAATGTATGAATTATTGTATTTTTAGTTTGTGAATGTGGTGTATTTGTAGTCAGTTTTTTCTACATTATGTGTATCAACATACTTGAAATGCAACTTTGGATGTATCCCGAAAATGTATTTTTGGAAAAATTGATTTCTTTTCAATTTTTGTGCATCCCAGAAATGTATTTCGATTTCCAAAAACATTTTTAAAATTTCACGTGATGCGTAAGAATACAAACCCTAAAACCGACAATCCGGCCCAACGGAACTGTTGCCTATCTGGCCTATTGGATAGGTCGGATTGGGCCAATTTCATTATTTCAATCCAGCCATTAGGCACTACAATGCTAGGCTTCCAATTGAGCTTGTAGAAGAGAGATCCAAAAGGGACAAACAAAATTACCTCCCATTAACCAAACAAAATTTACCACGTCATCTAATTCAATCTTTTTTTAATCCAATTCTTGGACTCACATTCAATTATTATGGCAGGCTGCCCACAAAGTTCTAGATCAGCCTCCATTCGTTTACTATAAAAAAAATCAGCCCATAAAATAAAATATCAAGATCACATTTTCCCTTTAGTGGTTTGTTTTTATTCGCATGGAAATAAAATTATAGAGGAAGTAATGTGTTTAAGATATTCCCTATTTTTCAAAATAAATATTCTTTTTGTCTTGTATTATAAATCACTGCAGAAATATTTATATAAATAATTTAATAATATCAATAAAATATTGATATATTTTTAAATTTTATTTAATTCTATATAAAACAATATCTTAAATATATGACAAAAATACACATATATACTTAATTTTTTTACTCAATCTTTAAATATAATTAACTCTAATTTATCTTTTAACAATGTTTATTATCATTCTTGCCATATTAGTAAATGAAATTTGTGTAAAAAAAATTTGTGTAGTAGAAAAAAAAATCAAAAATATTTTTATTTTAGAAAAAATTATAAAATCATGAATTTATTGAAATAATATTCATTAGCCAAAAAATCACTTTACTTTGGTCCATTCATCAGAAAAAACAGAACCCTTGTCTCACAAACCTCATCAGGAGAATAATCAGAGCGACCCAATTCGATTCTAATTCATACGCTCTTGATTTCCGCTCAAAGTTTCAATCTTTGATGAAAACAACGCAACCCCATTAGTTTCTACTCAACAAAAACCAAACCCAGAAAAAAAAGCGACAATTTTTTTCATATTTTCTCCACTAATTCTGTGTCTGAACCGTTTTTAAGGAACATGTCTTTGATCCGAAGAAGAAAAGGGTCGGAACCAGAAAAGGGTCATAGTGAAAATTCAGAACCAAAAATTCAGAAGGAGGGAGAAGAAGAAAGAGAAGAGGATGATGATGATAATGATAAGAACAAGAAGAATAAGAAAAGTAATAAGAATGAGGTTGATGTGTTGAAGAAGAAGAGTAAGTGGTCTTGTATTGACAGTTGTTGTTGGTTTGTCGGTTGCATTTGCACGTTATGGTGGTTTTTGTTGTTTATGTACAATGTGATGCCTGCTTCGTTTCCTCAGTATGTGACTGAAGCTATTACTGGTCCTATGCCTGATCCACCTGGTCTTAAACTCAAGAAGGAAGGGTTGAGTGTGAAGCATCCAGTGGTTTTTGTTCCTGGGATTGTTACTGGTGGGCTTGAGCTTTGGGAGGGGCATCAGTGTGCTGAAGGGCTGTTTAGAAAGAGGTTGTGGGGTGGTACTTTTGGAGAAGTTTACAAAAGGTATATAAATATTTATATGTGTGTTGATAGCTTAGCTTGCTTGTGTTGGTTTTTTGGTTGTTGTAATTTGATGATGTTGATTGTGGTTTTGTTATGTTCATTGGTATTGTTTAGTGGTTTTTGGTAGGTGAGATGTTCCGTAAATTTGTCGATTTAATGATAGGTTGTTGGATTTGTTGTTAACATGTTTCTATTATTGGTGGAGACATGGGATGGGTGATTTGGAAGGGAAGTTCTCTTTTATGGTATTATTGATTGCTTGAGAATTTTAAATTTTGCTCTTTGTTGAATTGGAATTGTTTCATTTGTTATTGGAGTTTACTTGTCATAAGAAATCATGTTCTTAGAATTTGTCCTATGTACTGTTAGGTGTTAGATCACTGTTTTCCTCTAAACCTTTGAATCTGATCTTCATTTAGAAAGATAACTATTCAATTACGTAAATTCGAAGTTCGATTTGGACTTGTTTGATGTCATAATTGTTGGTTGGAAGAATTTAAGTCGCTTTTCCACGTCCCTTTGTGAGGGGAAATACTGTTCAGCTTGAAAACGTATCGGGAAGGTTTCTGATTGACATTAATTTCATTCCTTTTGTAAGACTAATAGTATCTCTAGTACACATCAATCGAAAGATTTTTAAGCGGAAATGATAATAGTAATTTATGGTCTAGATAAGGTTTCTAACATTGTTCACCATCACTAGTGCAATTTTTGTCGATGCCTTTGATGTTTAGAATTGATTTCCCGTAGACATAGAAATAGCAACATAAAATTTATTTGTCGTATTTTTGTGTGGATCTTTTGCAGACCTTCATGTTGGGTGGAGCACATGTCCTTGGACAATGAAACGGGATTGGATCCACCCGGCATAAGAGTCCGGCCTGTTACTGGACTTGTAGCTGCTGACTACTTTGCCGCAGGATACTTTGTTTGGGCTGTTCTAATTGCTAACTTGGCACGCATTGGTTATGAAGAAAAGACTATGTACATGGCTGCATATGATTGGAGAATATCATTTCAGAACACCGAGGTATTATTCTTTTAATAATTGATTTTGTACTGAGTTTTCATTTCTGAAAACGGCTGAATGTTTTTCATTTCATTAATAATAACTTAATTGATCAGGTGCGGGATCAAACGCTAAGTCGGATAAAAAGCAACATAGAACTTATGGTTGAAACTAGTGGACATAAGGCAGTTATTATTCCACATTCAATGGGGGTTTTGTATTTTCTTCATTTCATGAAATGGGTTGAAGCACCAGCTCCAATGGGGGGTGGAGGAGGACCAGATTGGTGTTCCAAATATATTAAGGCAATTGTAAACATCGGTGGACCATTTTTAGGTGTTCCGAAGGCTATAGCAGGGCTTTTCTCAGCAGAAGCCCGAGATATTGCCGTTGCAAGGTATATAGTACTATGAACAACATGTTTTCTTATATTGTTTATACTATGAAGCACTCATACAAACATTGGACTCGACACTGATACATCGACACCATAGTAGTTTGAAAAAATAAAATAATGGAATGCAACCACGCAACCACACGTGTCTTTGTCGTGCCTGTGTCAGACACCAATATGGCTCAGACACGCCTTCAATCTGAAGTGTCGGTGTGTCGATGTTGCATAGTGTTTCAACCAGCTATGCTTTGTAAACACCTTTAAGATCTCTTTTCTTCTCTCCTCTCTTTAAAATTTCTTCTTTTAATTACTGATTTTGGCTGGTAAACAATCATGTACAAAATTTTCTGTTATTCGAAGTTTCGAACTACTGGTCTGAATTAGAAGAGAAAATTCTGACTGTGTTTGGCATTCATGCTACACTTGTTTTTGTTCAGCACAACTATTCTGTATCTAAATTGAGTTCGGTTCTTTCTTGTTATATATCAAGGGCGATTGCACCAGGTTTTTTAGATAACGACATGTTTCGGATTCAAACGTTGCAACATGTTATGAAGATGACTCGCACCTGGGACTCAACAATGTCAATGATACCAAAAGGAGGCGACACCATATGGGGTGGTCTTGATTGGTCCCCCGAGGCGGGCGATGACCTTACCACGAGAAAGCAAAGCAGGGGCTATACTAAGTTGAAAGACCGAAAGGAAAACCAAACAATTGTTAACTATGGAAGAATGATATCATTTGGCAAAGATGTCGCAGAGGCAAATTCGCCTGAGATTGAGATTCTTGACTTTCGGGTGAACATATATTTAACACTGAATCTTGAAATTGATACATGTTCTGCTTATGCTATAAACAATTAAGTTGTTTATCCAAACGGGACCATAGTTTTGTGTTCCTGTTCCTTCTTTTACCAAATATATGAATACTCATTTTCTTTTTTTGTCTACAGGGTGCAATTAAGGGTCCCAATGTTGCAAATACCTCTTGTCGTGATGTGTGGACTGAATACCATGACATGGGAGTTGAGGGAGTAAGAGCAGTTGCAGAGCATAAAGTTTACACAGCTAGCTCAATCATAGACCTCCTTCAGTTTGTTGCTCCGAAAATGATGGCGCGTGGTAGTGCTCATTTCTCTTACGGAGTAGCTGACAATTTAGACGATCCTAAATATGAACACTACAAATATTGGTCAAACCCCTTGGAGACAAAGTGAGCTTTTTTCTCATGACTTCTATCTTATTTATCAGTTCATTCAATTGATTGATGTCTTTTGCAACTCCAAAATATCTACAGATTACCAAATGCTCCTGATATGGAAATTTTCTCTCTATATGGAGTCGGCCTACCGACGGAAAGAGCTTATATTTACAAGTTAACTCCCTTTGCCGAGTGTTACATTCCTTTTGAAATTGATCCTACAGCGAAAGGCGGTGACGAAGTTAGTTGTCTGAGAGAGGGTGTCTACACGGTTAATGGCGATGAGACTGTGCCAGTTCTAAGTTCAGGCTTCATGTGCGCTAAAGGTTGGCGCGGAAAAACAAGATTCAATCCTTCAGGGATCCGCACATATATTCGAGAATACGATCATTCTCCTCCGGCCAACCTGCTAGAAGGAAGAGGAACACAAAGTGGTGCTCATGTTGATATAATGGGAAACTTCGCGTTGATTGAAGATGTTATGAGAATCGCGGCGGGAGCCAAAGGAGAAGAATTGGGAGGCGATAAAGTGTTTTCCGATATCTTTAAATGGTCTGATAGAATCAAGCTACCTTTGTGAGGGGTTGAGTTCTTCTCCACTTACCGGATGGTTCCAGTAGAACAGAGTAAGACACGGCTTATAAAATATTATTGTTTTATTATTTACCGTGTCTTTTTCTCTTCTCCTGGAACCATCAAGAGGATCCACGCCCCTTTGTGATTGAAGCAGAATGCACTTCAAGAGGATCAGATTATGTCATATGCATATTTTTGCAGTATTATCTCACTGCTACCAAAGTTCTATAAACTGCTCTTTGAATGAATGGTTCTGCATATCAAATTCAGATTCCATGGAGTGGTTAAAAAGGAAACAAGGGCATTTCAAAACATTAGTTGTGCTGTATGGTAATTTTTTCAAGACACATTTTTGTCATATTCTTCATGGAGACTTCTCATTGTATTTTATTACTTTTTTTTTTGTTGCTTTTTGATATTTTGACATTTTGTACCAATAAGTTGACAATGTAGTAATAATTAGATACTAATGTCTTATTCTATCTTTTGAATATAATTAGACTACTTTTGTCTGTTTACTTTTGTGTCATGTCTTATAATTCTTATTCATGGAATGTGATTCTCTCCCATGAAATGTTTGTCCTGGTGAAATTTCAGCCATATATCAAAAAGTAATAAATATAAAAAATATGAAGATATGGAGTTTGAATGGAGAGGATGTTCAGTTTTCTCCCTCCCTCCAGGAAGGAATTCATGGTTATGTTCACTTATATTTATTATTACATCATGTTTTTCTTAAACTAGAGAAATTTGAAAGATGTCTTTTTGCCATTTCTAGAAGATATCTTTTAGACACACCTTAATTAATCATCTGACTTTGATTTTTTAATTGTGAGAAAGATTAAGAATTTTAGCTGTCTTGAAAGATAATTTTGGAAAATAGAAGACAAGTTTGAAATAGAGCAAATTCTGGTAAATGAACAATTATATATGGACACTCATAAAAAAGAAAAGAGAGAGTATAAATATTTGGCCTAAAGTTTATTTGATGAGGTATTTAGAAGTTGAGTACAAGATCGACGAATATTCTTCTTCTTCACACATTGTCAATCTACACTTGAAACTTTTGTAACAACTCTATCTTTATTTTTTTTCTTGTGTCGTTCATTATTTTATTGTAATTGACAAGACACCATTCTAAAAAGAAAATAACATAAATAAATCCATTCATTAAATAATGCATATGTATAGTTTACACAACGTAAAAATAGAAAGACAAAAAAGAAAAGAAAAATAAATAACACCAATATGTAGGTTGTCTCTCGCACAACATTTCTTTAAGATCTTTATCTCGCCTGTTTGATCATTTGTTAGGGAGATATAAATGACACAAATAATACATCACCTTTCTTCTTTCTTTTAATTGGTAGGAATCCCATGAACTTTGAGTTATTGATGATGTTACTTTCATATCTTCTTCGGATTGATAGTAGTGAACAAGACATAAATAGAATCTTACTTTATCAATTTATTTTCTTTCACCTGCCTTATTGCTAGAATAATTTTTAGGGACATTATTTTGTTGGAGATTTTCTTGTAGGATATCTGCATCTAGACAAATTGTTGAATCCAAAACTAGACCATCCTCGCTTAGCATTCTTTCTCTTTTTTCATATTTATTTTTCACCTCAAATTCTTCTATTATTGATTTAGTTTTTTTCATTTGATGACATTCATTCATTCATTCATTCATTCATTCATTCTTCTTCTTCTTCTTCTTCTTCTTCCACTCTTCCTTCATCAACTACTTCCCATTCATCTTTAACTTCTCTCTAAACTCCATCATTCATAGGATTATTCAATGTATTCCTATAACTCCACTTGATTGAGCTGTCACTAGTTTATAATTTGACTTTCAAGATTCTTTATGGGTGGTTCTTGATTCTTGTGCATAGTCTCAAAGCAGTTTTGAACCATCTTCATAAATTGGTTCATAGTCTCTTCTTGATGAGACAACTTCCTTGGTGGTGGATCCTGAGGATCTTCTGGATTGTTGACATTGATTGTTACTATATTTGAAATTTGGATGATCTTCCCATCACAACTTATAGGTGTTGGAGTAAAGATCAGGCTCTTGATAATTTTTCGCGTAGTGCGCCTCTTCAACGTATCCCTCTGGTACATTATGGCCATTGGTGTGACCTTCACCACAACAATAACATCGTAATGCCCTTACTATATTAGCATTTTTTGGAGCTAAAAGTAAGGCACCAATTGCTTTGTAGTGCACAACTAGATGTTTGTAATGCACAATCCTAATTGTTAAGACCAACAACTTTTGTGTTTTTCGGGCATTTAGCACACTCATCTCTTTTCCAATATAAATTTTGCAACCTACCCTTTGTGAACACAAGAACCAGTAGGGGTAAGATTTTAATTGAAGAAAAACTCTTTGGATTATGTTGGATTGAAACAAGGAACATAAGTGATAACTCTACAACAATTGGTATTTGTCATTGGTTTGGTAAGTACAATATTCTGAGAAAGACCGTGATTATGAATGAGTTCTTTGAGGACAAGTAACAATGTAAGTTTGGGGTTGTGAAAATACTATGTCATCATGTGATAAATTATCATTTAATCGATTAAAGCACTCCAAAAGAAGCCAATCCTAATTTATAAAAGGAAACCCTAAAATGACTATATGATTTAATTGATTACTAGGTTTTTTAATTGATTAAAAGATCTTTTTCACTGCTTTAATCGATTGGACCAAATCTGATTTAGGTTGTGAGTTAACTTTTATAATTGATTAGAAACATTATTTTTAATAAATTTCATACTTGTCTTGATAGTTTAGAAAGTTCAAATAAAATCAGAGAGAGTTTGAAAAAGATCTTTCAAGTGTGTATGCCTTAATACTTTGAGAATTACTCTAATGCCTTTTACATTAGAATGATCACTCATACATGCTAAGCTCATGACCATGCGTGCTTTCACACTTTCTAACTTTCATAACTTCAAATCTTCAAGTTTTATTGCTTGAATCAATGACGACTTAACACCTCAATTGGTACTTGAGTATTCTAACTAATGAAACTTGATATGTCTTCTTGATCAGACGTCATCATCAGAGATTGTTGGACATTTAATATCAACTGCCCTTTTAACAGCTATCACCAAAGACTTAACTGAACGTTGTTTGACATAAAATGTTGTTATCATCAAAACCAACAAAATCTATTGATGGTTGCAAGCAAAACACATATCTATAAAATGTTGCCAAATGAATGATTGCTGTCAAATACATTTTGCAAATGAATCATTTTCAATATTGTATATGGATGTTGCAAATGAATTAATGATTGCTTATAAACTAAATGAATGTTGTTTATCCAAAATGTATCAAGAGACACAAGTACAAACTATAAAAAATATATTGATTCAGTCAATCTGGTTTAATTTTGGGGAATTCCTTTGTACACGCATATAGGGTAAAAAACATCTCTGAAAACCTTAAAATACCTTTCAGATATGCATATCCGAACGCATCCAAAAGAAATTAGGAATTTCTCTATACACTCATATAGGGTGAAAAACACTTTTGAAAATCCCAAAATGTCCTTCGAATATGCATATTCGAACGCACCCAAAAGAAATTTGGGATATTGTTTAATTCGGATATGCATATCCGAACTCATCCAACGAAAATTTGGGATATTGGCATATCCGAATTAACCAATGTCTCATATTTCTTTTGATTTTATTTAAAAAAAATATTTATTTATAATATAGTTATAATATAATTAAATTGCGTTATTATTAATAAAGAATAAGTTAAATATAAATTATTATAAATAAGAACTAAAGAAATTAAATAAAATTTTAATTTTGTAATAATTTATGTCACAAAAATTTTTAAATTGTAAAAGTGATTATTTTTTAAATAACTATAACATTATACATTATAATTATATATTTATGTTAAAAATATTCTCCTATTAACATTATAATTTTTAATTTATATTAATTTTTTTCATTAATTTTATACGATTTAAATGTTTAATAAGTTGATATCATTATTATTATATATATATATATATATATATATATATATATATATATATATATATATATATATATATAATTTTATATTTTGATTAATATAATTAAGGCTTAATTGCAATTTTAATCCCCTGTTATCTTTCGTCTCCTTATTTTAAAATTTGAAATTTCAGTCCCTTTATTTTAATTTTTTGAAAATTTTGGTCCCCTTGCAAATCCGAAAGTAATTTTTAATGAAATGGAATTCACATTAATGACATGTTCAACATAAATCTTAAATAAAATTAGTTTTTTTTTTTAACAATTCACTGCTGAACTGGCACTTACACATCATTAATGTGAGCTACATTTCATTTAAAATTGCATTCGAATTTGCAAGGGGACCAAAATTCTCAAAAAATTAAAATATAGGAACTAAAATTCTGGATTTTAAAATAGGGGTACCAAAACAAAAACAAAAAATAATAGAAAGACCAAAATTGCAATTAAACCTACAATTAATTATACTATTAATTATATTGATTCACCTTAATTTTAATTTTTTTAATAAATATTAAATTATTTCAGATATACGAAGAAAATTTTTCCAAAAACAAAAGTGAATTCAGAAATACATATATTTTTTTCCTAAAAAAACGTCAAACTATATGTATTTCATTAAAGAAAATTTTAAATAAAAACGTATATCTGAAATAAAAATATGTACAAAGTGTATCTTAAATAAAAATATTAAATTAAGGCAAAATCTATATGTAAAAAACTTTTGCCTTTGTTTTCATTAAACTATAAAAATATTAAATAAAAACGTACAAACTATATGTATTTCTAATATTCTAAAAAAACGTATCTTAAATAAAAATATTTTAAAACTTTCATTAAAGTCCGTGAGAAGCCATACAGACAAAATGTACAAAGTGTACCATTTAGGGACTATACAATGTACAAGACTACAAGTTGTATCAAAGTGTGTCTCAACCATGTGGTCTTGTCAGCATGTATTAATTAGACTATAGAATCTACATGATATATCAATTTGTGTCTCAATGACGTGACTATATAATGTACATGGTGTATCATTAGTGACTATAGAATATGGTCTTATTAGTTGCATCGATTAGATCAATGTGGTCTTATGGTTCAATTTAAACAAAATGTGTTAAGTGTTAACTTAGATTTATGTCATGTTTTAGCAAAAACACGAGGCAAATAACTTCAAACTAAAAAAACAACTCACAAGTTTCACTAAAAATACATAACACCAGTACATTACATCAATACATTACAATCATAAAAACTTAAAACACTTTTTCTTCCACTTAACAGTATATTAGACAATTAACTTATACATTAAAACCATGAAAATTAAAAAACACATAAATTCTACAAAAATTTCTCCCACTTAATGAGATTATTGAGAGTCGGCTCAAATTGTCATATATTTTGATATTGAGCATCAATAAAGCCATGTTGTGCTTCAATTGAGTGTCTTTATGCTTTAAATTTTTCTTCGGGCTCAACAAATTTTTGTCTTTGTTTTTAAATGGATTTTGTTAAAAACTCCAATTTTTTTCTTAACGATAAAATGTCATTTTTATCTCCCACTTCATCATAAAACTAATTAAAATAGCCACACTAATGTTGAGTGAACCCCTGCAAGAATTTAGAAAATATTAGAGTCCCTAACTCAAATTAATAAACACTTATAAGTTGAAATTACCGAAAAATTATAAATTACTTCCCAAATTTATTAGCTGTTGTAATCCTTTGAAGCACGCCAAAATTGTCACACCAATAATTAGATTTTCATCGCTGATACGAATTTGAGTAAACCTTTGAAATATATTTGTTTGTCCCTTGTATGGGTTTGCAATTGAGTCAACCTTACACATTTTTATTACTTGTGAGATAACCTCCTCAGTGTGGTATAGAGTTTTTAGGTGGTTGAGAGGCATGTAGTTATTCACTAGGATCTTAGGGTAGGAGCATAATATTTGTTTGGCTTGGAAATGGTTTTTTTTAGGTAGGACAAGGGAGAACTCTTGCATTTTCATAGATTAGTTTCAGAATCCTCTTCTCTACCTACACCTATAACGAATTAAAGGTTTGTCATGTTTTCAGAGTGTGATGGTGGACCTTTAACTTCTCTTTTGTTGAAATTTGATCTATTGATGGTGGGTCTGGTTGGTTCGAGCTCTAGTCTACGAGTATTGAGGTGTTTTTTAGTAGTAATGGCTGTGCTTTTGTTTGATCTCTTCTCTTTAGTATTTTACTATTTTATTTACTTGTATCTTGTTTTTCTTTTTTATGGGCACTTCTTGTGCTTTACGTTGCTGTTACTAGTGTATCTTGAATTCTTATTTTTAATATCTTATTTACCATTCAAAAAGAAAATTGTCATTGTTGTCTCTTCCATAACAAAACGATATATGAGTTGGGGAAGAATGTGTTGAACACATTCTTATTTGTCGATTTCGAATCAGGAGAAGACTGATCAAAATATGATTTTGAATTTGGATAAGATGATGATGAAAATAGTTTGAACTTCGGAGAAGACGAAGGTAGTTAACGCTAACTTGTTGAACCAATTTAGATTTGACATAATTTGACGAAATTGCAAAGATTGAAGATGATGCTTAATAATAACAATTGATATCGACATAGATGTCATGTAAAACTGACTCGAACACGACGTGAAAAAAAAATTAACACAGTTTGAGAAAAATAGATGAAAATTGTTGGAATTAAACCCAAAACTTTGAGTAATTCCTAATCAATCTTGATGAGCAAGATTCAACCACACCGATCGAAATCTCTTGTTCTTCACTCTTCACTCAAGTGAATCAATCAACCTTAATTGCAAGATGATTATCACTACACAATGACAATGGAGAAGAAAAGAGAATATAAATTTGGGAAAGAAAGATGAATTAGGCGTTAACATAAAAATAAAGGAAGAAGAAATTTTCTGCAGAGTTTCTCTCTGCACTCAAATTGAACTTTATTCTTTGCAACTACAATTGTTTCACTGTTTTAATAATAAGGGTTACTCTCTCTACTTATAGTTTTATATTGTTTTCTCCCTAAGTCGAAGTCCAAAACCACAAAAATCTAAAATACCTATTTTGGTCTAAGTCGAAATCGTGTGTCAAACAACCTGCAATTTAACACTTCGACATCTAATACAACTCGACACAAATTAAATTATTTCGACACACCCTTATTCTCGTCGAACAACATGATGCTTTGACAAAAAAATTACAATCTCAACAAAAATGATTAATATGATTTGTTTGAAAGTATTGAAAGATCTAAATGATATTATTTTAAAAGTTATTTGACAAAAACGAATTTGAAATTCAAAATACAAAAAATATATTTAACTATACTGGACATAAATTATCTCATTCAATATTTTTTCTCCAACTATCTCCGTAATAAACTTATCTCTATTTCTCTAATATTCTCTCTCTTATTTTTTATATAATTATTTTTTTATTCTTCTTTTATATTGCACTTGTTTTAATTGAAGGAGAGTGAAGGATAGATAGACGGAGAGAATCCAATATGAATTTTATTAATATAAACAAAATATAAATTTCTATTTTTTTTATAATAAAAATAAAGAGACGGCCAAGAAGTAGCAATAGGAAGGTAGAGTGCAAATGGTCAATGCTCTTTCTGTAAAGAAAAAAATTTAGCTTCCAATCGGCTTTAATCTATAATGAATTAATGATCAATTAATCCATGATCATAATTTACCTAACCTAACATAAAGTAACCAATCGTTAGTTGGTCCAGTGGTGATTGGCGCTGGACTTGGTAGGGAGAACCACGGTTCGATCCCCCGCAACTGCGATCGGGAGGGGGCTTGACCCACTTGATGCCAGAGCTGTTCCCCCGAACCGGACTAAACCGGTGGTTATAAACCAAAAAAAAAAAAAAAAAAAAAAAACATAAAGTAGTCTCACCAACACTTTAGAATATTATATATTACGTCATTTTATTAAACACTAAAATAAAAACACATAATATTTATTTTTATCTTTCTCATTTTTTGAAAAGATTTTTTTACTTTTTTTTTTTAATTAAAAATTTCATAACTTAAGACACATTTTAAAACAGAGGTTAATGGTAGTATACTTTTAGTGTAAAAAAGGATTACACATACATCTAATTAGAAGATTTTACATCTAATTAGAAGATTTTAAAGTATCAAATCATAAAAATATTTTAAAATTTACAGCATGACTTGGTACTTTATATCGTCCTTGGTTGACAGTGTAAAAATAATTTACACTGTGAGTGCACCATCTCTTTTCTCTTAAAATATCTATAAAAATATAAATTTTAACATCAAAATTTTAATTAAAATATAAAAAATAGATACTGCTCTAGCAAGGGGAAATTATTTTTACACTATCAATCAATGACAATTATGTATTCTGCCAAATCCGACTATAATATTTAAATTATTTATATGATTTAACACTCTAAAATATTTTGATAAGATGAATGTGTAATATTAAATTTTTAAAATATTTATAAAAATCCAAAAAAACATTAAAATATTATATTTAATATCAAAATTTTAATATATTTTGGTAATAGTAATAAAAATAGATGTCCATGTTGTATATGTAAATGATAATTTTACACCTATTATTACAAAAATAAATATTATGAATCTGCTATTAATTATTTATTTCATTGTTTCGTAGCGTTATTTTTATTTTTATTTTCTTCCTTGTTTCAAAAAACCGATGCAGTGTTGATTCTGAATTTTGGATCACGACGGAACCCTCGTTTCTCCCCTTTCTCTCTCCGTCGCTGCAATTGCTGCCTCCGTCGTTTTCATCATTCCAATCCCTAATTAACCCCCCAACTCACGCTCTTGCATTTTCACCTCCGATCAAGAGTTTCCTCAGGTATATCATTTTCGATCCATTTTTTTTTCTTCTTTTTCCTCTTTCGATTCCGTGGAACAGCGAAACGAATAGAGAAGTTTGGTTTTTTTTTTTTTTTTTTTTGTGTTTAATTTTGAAAATTAGGACTTGGTTGGATCGTGTAAATTGGTATTTATGGTTATGAATTTATGTGATTTCATGTGGTAGTTAATTGGTTTTGATGTGTGTTGCATTTTATCGATGATGATTGTTGTTATTTTGAAGAAGGATAGGAATGGGGATTTGAGGTAAAGGAAAAGGGGAAATTTGTAAAGTTAAGATCTTTTGCTGATTCTCTGCTGACTTGAAGTTGGGATTTCAAGTTGACTGTTGGCGGTGTTTGAATTTTGAAGACCTTGTATTTGTTTTGGGAGGGGAGTTAAATTGAGGGGATTAAGGTTCCATTTTTGTGATAGGTTTTGGAATATAGGAATGGTTTTTAGGTTTCAAAGATTGATTTTTTTTCTTAGGATTGAGATATGATTATGTGGTGATTATTATACAGATAAGTTGCATTGATATAGGTATAATGTTTTTTTTAAAATTTTTTTTTTATGGTGAAAGCTAGTAAAAAATTGTGAGGACCGGGGACATAGGTTTCATTGCTAATGAACATAAGGAAGAACTTGATATTCCAGTTGGGAGGGGAATGGCTAAAATGAGGGGAAATAACAAGAAGAAACTGGAGAGTAAAGCAACTTGAGTTTTCAAGGCTTATTACAAAAAAATACTTTAGGAATAGGAAATTCAGTCAAGACTCTTGAATGTAGAATTATTTTCCGTCATTTGATAGGCCATTATGGCGTAATTTGATCCATGTAGCCGACCCCACTTAGTGGGATAAAGCTTGGTTGTTGTGGTTCATTATTACATACCAAATCTAACTAAATATGGAATTAATTTTAGATTACTACATGACTGCATGGATTTTGGCTGCAGAAAGATATCAGAATCTTGTGTGCTTATATCATATTGTATCTTTCTGCTATGCAATGCTGTATGTGTGTGTGTTTGATATGACTTTCTAACTGCTCTAGGTTAGTGGAGCAAGGCTGTGGGTGAAGATGAATTTGCAACAAGTTGGGCAGCCTAAATCTTCTAATGGATATGGTCGTCGGAAATCTGAAAAAGATGGGGCATCCAAATCGGATAATAAGATTCCCCCTGGAAAATCAAATGCTGGCAGATTAGCGAGTACAGGTGAATATCTAACCCAAGCTGTTTACTAACTTCTCTTTCATTTACTGCTTTATCGTCATTGAAAAAACTATTTTAATGACACTTACTTCTGCAGGTGCAGTGACAAGTAGTAAAGGTGGTAGTTATGAGAGTCCTTCACGTGATCGACTGGTATATTTAACAACATGCCTTATTGGGCAACAGGTGGAAGTCCAGGTGAAAAATGGATCTATATACTCTGGAATATTTCATGCTACAAATTCTGAGAAGGATTTTGGTATGTTCTGTTATGTTTGTGTTATTGATTTTGATTTTACTGGAGACAATATTATTCTTAGCTTCATCCTTAAATAGATTCTTGTTTTCTATTCCAGTTATTTTATAGAGATAATACTAAAGTAGACTTATTTAAATGACAAATGTTAGTTAGTATTTTATTGGAGGTAGGGATCAAACCATTTTCCTCCTTATCATTCCACTCCTTAACTTCTCTCCCCAACCAACAAGCCAACCTTATATCACGTAATTTGACATTTATTTACTGCTCATATCATCATCATCGCCGTTCTTTTAGGTATCATCTTGAAAATGGCTTGCTTGACAAAGGATGGGTCTTCGCAAGGGCCGAGCTCCGGTGCGGAATTTGTCAGCAAAGCTCCTTCTAAAACTTTAATTATACCTGGAAAAGAACTTGTACAAGTTATAGCAAAGGTTTGCTATATTTTATTTATTTGCAACATAATTTCAGTCAAGTTCTGCAATGTTATTCTTTTTTTTTTTTGCTTTTAAATAAATATGTATGGAATTAGAAACTGAATACTACTGAACAGCATTGGAAAAGTTTTAGTTCCAGGATTAGGTGAAGTTGATTTGAAAACAGTCAATTTGTTCATTGACGGTATCTTTTATGTATCATTTTGGCAGGATGTTGCTGTTTCTACAGGTGACCTAGCCAGTGAATCTCACTATGATGTGCATCAGGAGATCATGGTTGATTCGGTAATATCTCAACCTCGTCATGTTGATTTGGGGAGAGAATTACACCGATGGGTGCCTGATGAAAATGTTCCACAATGCCCTGAACTTGACAATATCTTTGATGGCTCTTGGAATAGGTAGTTTTATATTTCTCTTATCATCACTAATCAAAATTATACAGAGGGATATTCACAAAAAATCTGGTCATGAATTATACTTATATAGTTATTATATAATAAAGAGTAAAGGATTTTGTGGTAGGTCCTTACTTATCAGGATGAGGATTACTTGAGTGTATGATATTGCTGCTACCATTCTTAATATCCTGCTTTTCTTTATTCGTTTTTTCTTTCTGATTGTAAATTTTCACAGCTTCTCCATTTTTTTACCTTGACATTTTTGTATTCTTCTAGCTCTAGGGGCTGGGATCAGTTTGAAACAAATAAAATGTTGTTTGGAGTAAAAAGCACATTTGACGAGGAACTCTATACTACAAAGCTTGAAAAAGGGCCTCGGATGAGAGAATTAGAGTTGCAAGCACTAAGAATAGCAAGAGAAATTGAGGGCGAGGAAACCCAAGATATTCATCTAGCAGAGGTTGGTGTGGGTTCAGTGCATTTTCGCCCTTTGGAAATTTCTGTATATTTTATTATTTACATGTGTGAATGAATTCCTCAAACTTTAATTTTTCTCAACAGGAAAGAGGTCTTTACCCTGATGACTTTGATATTGATGAAGAGACCAGATTCTCTTCCGTATATAGGGGTAAAGGTGTTGACGATGAATATGACGAGAATGAAGACAATTTTTTGGATTCACAAAATTCCGAAACGTTTGGTGATATTTCCGATTCAGTCATTAAGAGACCAGGAAAGGTAAGTGGTGGGAAAGGCAAAAATGGAGCTCAAACATGGTCAAATTTCTCCACTATGGTATCTCTTTAACCAGTTATTTATAAGTGTTTATTTAGTTGGTTTCAATTATTTGTCAACTTGAAGGTTCCATTGGCTTCTGAGCTTGTCCTTTCTCGTGATTGAATCCTACCATACTGTGTATATGTATTTCTTTAGCTACATAGAGGCACCACCCTTGATGTTGTTCACACTCTACCTGAATATTATGGTTTTTTCAGTTCCAAATATTTACTGGTCCAGTATGCTCTCTCAACCTTGCTTAAACAATTTGTGTTCTGTTCGGTTTTTCAAGTTGGCGCATCTTTTGTTTTGATATAATCAAACCAGTGCTTCTTGAACATCTAAATATTTTAACAAATTATAAAACATTTGTCCAAAATAAGTAGGTACTAAGTGCTGCCCTACATTTTGCTTTGTCCTCCCTCCTCTCTTATAAAGTAATAGTTATAGAATTCAGCATTATATTTTGTTTTACCTTCTTATACTTGATCACTTACAGTCATCTCAGTCAAAAACTGGTGGAGATGGTTCTTATGATCATGCTAAGCAGTTATCATCTGAAGTCTCTGGTCAAAGTTACTCATTTTCAGATGTGGAAAGCAGGTTTTTGTTTTTTGCTTTTATTTAGTTGTTTTATTTGCTTAGCTGTAATTTTGTGAATTTTTTTCACCAAGGGTGGCTTTTCAAATAAGTATTGATAGAAACCAGAAAAATATGAACACTGAGTATTATTTAATGCAAAGCATTGCGCTTGAAGCTCTTACAAAGGAGGATGAAACAGAAACTTTAAACCAGAGTTCTATGAACTCCTAAACCCGAGCGAATTGCTCCTAAACCAGAGAGTAACTCTTCTAACAACTTTCTAACAAATTTTCTGAATGAGTCTCAACTTCCCTTCCCTCTCTCCTTTTATAACTGAATATCCCCTTAAATTAAGGAAATATTCTAACTAACTCTCATTAGACCAAGAGTCCCATCAAATATCAATTTCATTAAAATTTCTCCAATCATTTTAACTCACAGGATTCAGGATAACTCTGTTTGTGATCTAATTGGAGCCAATGGTAACACCAAGGAAGAAAATCAGACGGTGAGTTGAAGTTTCAATGTCACAACCCTCATACCATGTCTTCATAAATAACTCACATCTAATTGCTGTAATCTGATATTCTTAAATCTCATTCTTTTTTGCATTACTTGTTGCAGCAAGCTGAGGATGTACAGCTGTCAAAATATCAGGGTTTGTGAAATTTCTCTGAGCTCCCTATGAATTGATTATATCTATAAACCTTTATGTCTGAAGCTGTAAATTTAATGTGGATGAAACTAAACCAATGCCATTTAAGTGGTTATTCTGTTTATCATAAATAAAGTGCCGAAGCTTTCTAGTACTACCAATGCTACTTATAAATGAAAGCTCTCACCTACTTTTGAATTTCATTTGGGTGTTGCTTCTTTAAGAAATATTTGCATTCCTTTGATAATGGCAATTCTTAGTGCAGATTTGAAACCTGCACCTAACTTGAAGAAAGACGGATCTGATAAAGTGGGATTAACTCCTACTAATGCCTCCTCCTATGCCCCCTCTACTCATATTTCATCAAAGATTGATGAAAAAACTGGATCACATGGAGACTTGACTGGGGGTTCAGAATCTGTCAAAGCAAGTTGGGAAACGAAGTCCTTAAATTCACGAGGAAGATCAGATTTTGCAGCAGGTTCGGCCACGTATTCTGGTCCAAGTTTATCACCAAGTTCTTCACTTGGTTCACTGTCTTCAGACAAATCAACTCTGAATCCCTATGCAAAGGTGTGTCTGTTATTTATAGAATAGGACACCACACTCGCAAATGCTGGTCTTTTTAATTACTGTTGTGGCATGTCTCAGCTTTCTTTTGTGGTTTCCTTTTGTTTTCAGGAATTTAAACTGAACCCTAATGCTAAGAGTTTTGTTCCGTCTCAAGCACCTGTTAGGCCTCGCTCTCCAGTGTCTGATGGTTCCTTCTATTACCCAGCTAACGTTTCTACTGTACCGAGTATGCCAACCATGCCAATGGGTGTCGGAGTAAGTATTTCTTGGAAAGATAGTGTCTACTCTCCTATGAATTGAACTAGTCACTCCATAGGAGACTCTAAATTTCTTAGTCAGGTTTAATAGTCACACTCTATAATCTGACTTCTCCTTACAACCTTGATTATGTCGAATATGGGTGTGCAGGTTGGAACTTCTTTTGCCGGGCCACAGCCTATGATGTATAATCCACAAGTAGCACAAATGCCATCCCAACCATATTTTCATCAGAATGGACCACAGGTAGGATCCACTTTCGGTTCTCTCTCGTTACTTTTATGTTAACATACAATATAAATATTTCAGAATGATTAATTTTATTAAATCTAATTACAGTATGGACAAATTCATGGTCATCCTAGACAAGTTCTATACATGCCCAATTACCTACCCGTAAGGACTCTGTTTTATTCTTTAGTGTTAATTTTCTAATCTTATTTGATGAATGTTTTTTCATTTATCTTTTCTCTGGTTTGGAGACTTAACACGCGTATGCTTTGATTTTATGCATATCAGTTTTGTTGTTTTTGGCATTATGACAAATATCAAACCAGCTACCTCAATAACTATATACTTTTAGGTAAACTTTCACGGTCAATTTATTGTTGGCTTAATCTCTTAGTTTTTTTTACAGGAGACGCCGCCGCCATATAAGGGACGTAACTATTAATCGCTAAGTTGACTATGTTCTTGACAAGTTAGCCCTTGCTTGAAAAGAATTGACGAAGTGAGTTTCAAATGAAGAAGATAGTTTCAGCTTATGGAAGGATTCTCCATAGAAGTTCCTTATTTTACAAGCAAGCGGTTCATTCTGGAACATAAGTTATTGATCTTTTGATCACTCACATCTTTTGTGATTCCTGTGTTTTCCTTAATGTAGTAGCTGCTTTACTCAGATTGGCACTCTTTCTTTATTTATAATGCAACAATTACTCTAATTAATGTGTCTCCCATGGTTTAATTACTACTGCACAGTCTTTTGACCTATAGTCACGCCTACAGTGCCATGGTTGTTAAAATCGAGTCTTAACTCGGAAAATTGTCATATTTTATATTTTTAAGGTATAAATTGAGTTAAATTGTTTGTATAATCGAATTTGGGTAAAATCAGTTATCCAAATTAACATGTAGTAAACTCTGAAATTGGATAGAATTGAAAGCAATTTTACTTGATTTTATTTGAGTTATCTGATTTTATTTGATTTTAAAGAAACTAACTTTTGTTTTATTGGGTAGATTTAACTCTTAACAATTTTAAATTTTTTAAAAAATGTTTGTATAATTTGGGGACGGACATTTACTTCATTTGATACAACTTTATGAACATTCGACATATCAGTAAGAAATAGTAAATCAACAATTTGTTTTCTCAGTTGAAGGAACACTAATAGTGTAGTCCTCAAGCTAGGTCTCTGTGCATTGATTTTTCTTCCCCAACACGTAAACATTTTCTGCCATTTTTAAGAATATTGATTTAGAAAACTACTTATTATGGTGTCAATACTTAGTGAACCTGTAATTAAAGTTCATAAACTCCATTTTTTTACCAATTATTCAAATTCCAAAGAAATTCACTTCACTTGATTATGTGAATCACAATCACATCTCACCTGCATTAGAAGACTAGAAGCCTTCGGAGTTTGGAAACAACAAGATCAAATACTTCTTAATTGATTACAATCAGCCGTCGCTCGCGATATGCTTCATCGTGCATTAGAAGCCTTGAAGCCTTCAGAGTCTGGAAACAACAAGATCAAATACTTCTTAATTGATTACAATCAGCCGTCTCTCGAGATATGCTACATCGTGTCATTGGCGGTAAAAGTTCAAGGATACTTTAGGACAAAATCCATACACATTCTCAACAATTTCTAAGGTGAAGTTGTGTCAACTTTAACCTGAGCTCTAATATGCATAGTTGGAGAACTGAAAGAATTATGTCTAAGAATTTCTGTTATGAGTTCAATCTGTGTTTGGATCTATATATGCTACTGTTAAATTAGCTTCGTTTGGCAGAACACCTTGATATAATCCTTGAAGTGGCTATATATGCTATTGGCGAACTAGTTTCACCGGGCGAATACATAGATATAATATTCAAAATCTAATTATATTATGAAGAAGATAACAAATAAAATGATACGACAAATAAAGCGTTAAAGAGATAAGGAAAGAATACGTCAAATTTATCCTGGTTCAATCAAAAATCAACATCCAGTCACCAAGGATATCCTCCTTGAGATTTTCACTACCAACTGGGTTTTTTTAGTTCAAATATAAATAAGAAATTTTCTTTAGGAAGAGGTTTGGTAAAAAACACATGCGAGTTAGTAAAAAAGTTCTTTCGATTCACAATTTCAACTAAGCAATCCACTTAAAAAAGATCCATAATAAAATAATGTCTAATCTCAATGTGTTTAGTCCGAGAGTGAAGTAGCGAATTTCTAGTGAGATTTATGACACTAGGGTTGTCGCACTTAATTGAAACATTTTTTGGTTAATACCTTGACTATTGCATGATTCCGATTATATATGCGCAACAACTAACTACAACGATGTATTCTGCTTCGACAATGGACAATGCAACACTTGCTTGCTTTTAACTATGCTAAGAATAAAGAGAATTTCCAAAAAAATCCAAAAAAGTGGCACGTTTCTGTGGTACTAACCCTTTAAGATATCATAAATCCTATATGTTGTGTGCTAGTGAGATATCTCATAATACATATAAACAAATATGATTCTTTGGATATTAGCTTGAAAAAATGCACATATACACTAAAAATATAATATGAGAGTGACTAGTGGTAAGATAAAGAAGGGAGTCTACCATACCTCTATATTTGATTTCTTCTACATATTTGCCTCTCTCATCTTCATTTAAGTAATCATATGTGCTCATGTGAGTTGATATTTCTTTGTCATTTTTTATCCCCAAAACTTTTTCGAAATTTTTTGCAATATTTTTCTTGATTGATGAAGGCTCCTTATTTTGTTTGATGTATTTGAATTCTAAGAAAATAACGAATTTTATCCATCATTGACATTTCAAAGTCTCTTTGCGTTATATTAAAAAAAATATTTACATAGAGAATCGCCAATTACACCAAATATAATATCATCAACATAAATTTGAACAAAAAGGATGTCATACTTAGATTTTTTAATTAAAAAAGTTCTATCTACCTTTTCCTCTTTAAAAATTGTTTTCAAGTAAAATATTGCTCAAACACTCTTACCAAGTGCAAAAGGAACTTTTTAAATTATAAAGAGTCTTTTTCATCTTGTTGAAATAATTAGGAGAAACAAAACTTTTAAATTCGAGAGGTTGATCAACTTATACTTCTTTGTGAATGTAGCCGTTTAGGAACTCGTTTTTCACATTTATTTATAAGAGTATAAAATTCATGATACATGAGAAAGCAAGAAGCATTTGAATGACTTCAAAATTTCACTGAAATCTATGCTCTTTTGTTGATTGTATACTTTCCAAACAAATCTTGTTTTATTTCTTAAAACAATACTCCCTCTGGTCTCGTTTATAAGAAAAAGTTCACGTTTTAGATGCATTGAGTAAATAATGTATCTGAACATCATATTGTTCAGATACATTATTTATTCAATGTATTTAAAAAGTAGATCTTTTCTTATAATTAGGACCAGAGGTAGTATCATTTTTCATCAAATTTGTTGCGAAATAGCTATTTGGTTTCAAAGAGTAGATTAGTCATAGGTTTGGGAACAAGTTTTCAAATATTGTTTGTTTCAAATTGATTTAATTATTCTTGTATAACAAACGATTGTTGAACAAAAGACTCCAAGCACAAAATTTCGTTAAACGAGCAATTAGATTGAGCTCGAAAATGAAACTCTAACATGCTATGTATCTTAATTGAATAAAGTGGCTTCCTAATTGATTAGGAGCCGAACTCCCTCCTTTAATCGATTAGATGAAATCTCTAATCAATTAGACAATACATTTAACTTTCCTAATTAATTAGCATTACTTCTTAATCAATTAAACACTTGTCATAATTAGTTTTTAGAATAATTAGAAAAAATATAAATATTTAAAAATGGTTTTAGTGTGTTTGTAAATAGCCTTAATACTACAAGTTACTTTTGCTTAATTTAAGTTCAACGGATAAAGTACAAGATAAAAACACTAAAAGCTTTCACATCTTCAATTTCTTTTATTTGATCAGTTTGATTCTTTTTTAGTTTTTTATAGAGAAATTTGAATATTTTGCTTTGAATTTGTTTTTTAACCGATGATATTTGTGATTTATTTTTTTTTGTTCAATCATCATCATTAAAATATTTAGATGCACAACACATAAAATTACATAATTTTTTATGATGACAACACATAAAATCAATATGAATGAAACACAATAACTTTGGAATTTGGTACCAATATTTTTGAATAGTTTTTAAACTTAGTCAACAAAATATGTGGAAAAAAAAAAACTCCAGTCAACTTTTTTTTCTTCTTTAACTAGGGAGCCAGTGGATTTAGGTAAATGGAAGCATTGAAGAGGAACACAGAAGTCTATGAGTAATAAGAGTAGAGTCGTCAATATCATAGACTTTGATGTTGAATTGAAATTTCAAACCCTCAATTCTTTTTGGGATAAGGATATCCTCTAAATATAAACTCCTAAAAGTAAAATGTATGTGATCATTTATTTTTAAGGGCTTAAATAGTATTTTGGTTTTCAGTAAATTGGTGTGTTTTTTATTTTCGTCTCTAAACGAAATTGATCCTTTAATGTTAAAATTCTTTTGGTTTTAGTCTCTAAAATCAAAATTCGCAAGATCCTGCGAATTTTAACTTTAGGGACTAAAACAAAAAATGTTTTAACATTCAATAATCATTTCCAAAAAAAAAAAAAGATACATGGACGAAAATCAAAATCACGTCAACTTACATGAACCAAAAAACTATTTAAGCCTATTTTTAATTAAGTGGGTGTTGTAGTATGACGGGAGAAATTACTATAAGATAGTATCAAAAAATATATATATATATATATATATATATATATATATATATATATATATATATATATATATATATATATATATATATATATATATATATATATATATATGAGATATGATCAAATAACACAAGGTGTCAAAATTTAATTTGACACCAAAATATCATATGATATATATTACAAATGATTGAGCAGAAAAATAAAATTATAATTGAAAAAATAATTTATTGACAAATTTTGCTCTCAATGTATTCATTTCACATATTACACATACTTGGTGTATTTGTGGCGGTTCTCTATTGAGTAGTATTCACTATTTCTTTATAACTTTGTTTGATCAGAGAAATCACATAAAACGAAAATATTAATGGGGGTTGCAATTCAGAGTCTTCAAATTCCTCAATTAATATTTTTTTCTACATTGGATAAATTTACAAAGTACCTTACCTTTTGATTCTAAGTCCTCCATATCATAATCTTCTTTATGTTGTTTACCATATTTTGGGTTGCTATTAGTTCTTAAATCTCTTGATCTAGGTTTTATTGCATATTTAGAAAATTTTTAGTGATTTTAGGACTTTGACGCGCTTTAACATATTTAGTGATGCTATTAATTATTGTGAGTCCACCGTATTTAAGGTGAGAAAAATACACACAAGAAGGGGGTGATTTGTGTATAACAGTTTTTTTTTTTTAAACTCCAACTTTAGAATCTGACAATGAAGCTTAGATTCTGAACAACGGTTAGAGTTTGAATTAGATACAAAGTTTAATGTACAACGGATAATAAGATGCAGAAGTTCTGTTGATCTCTTGATCATATTCACATTGTTTCTTCTCTCATTGAATCTCTTACACTGTTGTGAATATGACTCACTCTACTTTCTTTTTCTCCATACTTCCTTTCACCCTTCTGGTTGTATATATTCTTTTTCTTTTGTTTTTGTTTTCATATCATATATTCAATCTCTCATATTCTCTTTAAATAGATGATGAAAATAGATCCGTTAAAGAGAGAAAGATTGAATATTCAAACAACAAAAATAGTCATTTGAAGTACTTTAGCTAGAACCAAGTAAAGTGAAGTAAATTTCACATCTAGCATAAAGATGTTGAGAGGAGCAGAGTAGAATGACGTTTGTAGTGCAAAACAATTAAAGAGACATGAGGGTGATGATACTGACAATGATACTTTTTCTTGATTGGACATAAGGTAGTGTATCGTTATCACGATATCTTCTTTAAGATGTCTTCTGATTAGGAACTTCCACTACTATGAAAAAACACATATAACAAAGATCGCGAAAGACCTATAATAACCGTTGAGCAACTATTATTAGGTAGAGTGTGGCTGTAAGTGAATTATTTACAATCACATTCTATTTTCCGTGATAGTAAACTAGATAGCGCGCTACATACAACCACTATTATATTAGACAACCATTGTTGTATATCTTTTAATAAAAGTTAAAAAAATGCAACAGTAGAACAACAACAACAACTAGAATAACAAGAACAACATCAACAACAAGAACAACAACAAGAAGAAGGAGAAGAAAAACAACAACAACAACAACAACAACAACAATAGCAACAAGAAGAAGAACAACAATAATAACAACAAGAACAACAATAAAAAAAAGAAAAGAAAAACAAGAACAACAACAACTAACATTGCTAACTCAAATCCATAATTTTCTTGTCTCATTCAAGTTGGAGAAGAGATGATGGAGTTTTAAAATTTGTTAATGAAAGAAATAATATTTTCGAGTTTTGTTTATGAAAGAAATGATGTTTTCGAGTTTGATTTAGTGGAGAAATATTATAGGCAAAATTAATCCAAATAGTCAATTCTATTTAGTGGAATAAAACTTGATTGTTAGTTGTTGGTTTGTTGCAAAATTTATCAATTGCTTTGGTGTGTGTAAAAAAATATAAAAGACATAACAACTAAAAATAAACTAAGACAATTAATTTGGTGTTGACAACATTGCTTTTTTTCTATCAAAAAGAGAACTCAAATTTAATTTCTAGAATCGTTCATTTGTAAAATAACTCAACCTTATAAACAAATTGGTGTTTTGTTGTTGATTTGAAATTAGTCTCAAAACTTATTCAAAATGATCTAAATTGTGTGATTACCTTAAAACTACTATGTATAAAATATACTAATTATAATGTTGTAAAAAGGATGCCCCGATGAACAAAGTATAAACTGTTTCTTTGTGATCAAGAAACACGCAAGGGTAGAAAATATGATAAAACAAGAAGAACAACAAAGAATTAGTTATAACTTCTATTCTTTACTTTCTCTTTAAATCAATATTACAAGTGTTACAAGAATTACCAAATAACAAATGAATTACCAGGTCGAAATCGGAAGTAAACACAGTGGTAGAAATGGCTTCTAACAAAACGTATGCGTGCAGTATAAAGATCTATTCAGTTTGCACACATAATCTCCATTTCCCTTTTTGACATACCCTTCAGGTTGCCTCATCAGGATCGTTTCATCTAGATCACCATAGAAGAACACAGTCTTCACATCCATTTGTTCTAGTTCAAGATCAAATTGTGCCACCATGGCAAGCAACATTCGAATAGATCTGTGCTTCACAACAGGAAAAAACATATCATTTAAGTCGACACCTTCTTTATGAGTGAAACCCCTTGCGAACAACGTTGCCTCATATATTATCGATGCCACTCCTTTGATTCCTTCCTTAGCTTTGAAAATCCATTTACAGCTGACTAACCTTGCTCCAACAGGTTTCTCGATCAGTTCCCAAGTGTGATTATCTTGAAGAGATTTCATCTCATCATTCATGGCCTTCAGCCATTAAGTCTTATTTCGAATTCTCATAATCTATAAAAAAGATCTGCATACCCACTTGCAGAGATTAAAGCATAAGCTATAAGATCTGCATACCCAAGTCTCTGAAGTGGCTTGATGACTCTTCTCGGCCTATCTCATGAGAATAGGTAGTCTTCGACAGTGTCCTGAACTTCCTCAGCATCTTCTGCTTCTTCTTCGACTTCATTTGGGATATGCAATTCAGCATCAACATGCTCCACCTCAACAGGAATCTCTACCTGTTCCAGCTCTTCGTCAGATATTTCAGCACTTCGAACAACATCATCAATTTTCTTAAAAGTCATTTCAGCTTCATTGAAGACTACATCTCGATTAGTGATACTCTTCTCGTGACCTGGCTCCAGGCACCATAACCTATAAGCTTGGACTCCTTCAGGGTATCCCATGAACATGCATTTAAGAGTTCTAGGTTCGACCTTGTCTTGCCTATTGTGAGCATAAGCTATGCAGCCAAATACTCCCAGTCTGTCGAGATCTGGTGGATGTCCCAACCAAACTTCTTCAAGTGTCTTCATATCTAACGCAGTCGAAGGACATCTGTTTATCAGATATGTTGCTGTCGAAACAGCCTCAGCCCCAAACACCTTCTTTAACCCAATACTAGTCAACATGCATTTGACTCTCTCCAAAATAGTTTGATTAAACCCTTCAGCCAAACCATTTTGCTGTGGAGTACCTGTAGTAGTTCTATGCCTTGCAATACCAGAGTCAGCACAAAAACTGTCAAACGTTTCACTGCAAAATTCAAGGCCATTATCGGTTCTCAACCTCTTGACCTTCCTGCCAGTCTGATTTTCGACCAGAGTCTTCCAACTTTTGAAATTCTCAAAAGTTTCATCCTTAGTCTTTTGGATGAATACCCATAATTTTCTGGAATAATCATCTACTATGGATAGAAAATACCTCGCTCCTGAATGTGATGGACACATTGCAGGCCCCCAAAGATCAGCATGGATGTAATCAAATGATCCACGTGTTCTTTATTTGCCTTTGTTGAACTTCACTCTGCAAGATTATCCAAGTACACATGGTTCACAGAACTTCGGCTTTTCGACTTTATCTCCATCAAGCAGATTTTATTTCGCTAATTCGACCTGACCCATTTCACTGACATTGCCCAATCTCATGTCCCAAATTTCCATCTTCGGTAAAGGTTTCGTGGATGCAACATTTGTCGAACCACTTACAACTTCAGCCTCAATGGTATACAAGCCTTGTTTCTTCACGCCTCTCAAAACTTCCTTCGACCCCTTCATAGGATACTTTTCTCTCCTTAGAAAACATATCCTTTCTTGTCGAATTCACCAAGAGAAATCAAATTTCTCTTCAAATCTGGAACATACATGACTTTAGTCAACAACCTTATTGACTCATCATGGAGCTTGAATCTCACAGATCCAACACCTGCAATCTTGCAAGCTTTTTTGTTTCCTAGAAATACAAATTCACCATCTTGATCATATAATTCCTGAAACAAGTCTTTGTTTAGAGTCATGTGCCAAGTGCAAACTGAATCCATAATCCACTCCTTACTCGAGTCACAGCTTGAAACCACAAGAACATCACATGATTCAAAATCATCTTGAACAATGGGTGAATTGCCATTATCCTTACCTCAGTGATCTTTCAGACGTTCAGGACGCACCTTTCTTGCGTGAACTTCCTTCTAAAACACTCTCCGACTACAGTATGTAGGTCTTTGACACCAGCATGTAAACATACTTCGACGACATACATATTTTCTGTCAAATCAAAAGCTACCATTCAACATAATAGAGTTTGATCCATTGCTCACATATAAAACGTTAAAAATGATTATATATAATAATAAAGGAAAGTCTAATTATCTGTTCAAAGTCACTCCATCAAAACATTGAGTACTCTCCTTTGGAGTCATACCCTAGTTTCTCATACAATATAGCTCTCCTTTAGAGCCATACACTAGTTTCACGCTATGGTTTGCTTCCTATTGGTAGATGCCATCAAACAATTTCAACATTTCATGTTGAAAAGCAAAGAATGTCCATAACCACCTCGAATATGTAAGGCATCCCACATTATATGTGAGTACTCTCTCAATCATAACTCATTTTACTCCTCTTTTTATTATTAATATAAATGTTAAAGTGTTACTTTTGCAGATTCACCTTATACAAATATATTGGAGATTCATTTCACGTCATCAATACTTTAATGTTTTCATACTATTTAACAACTATAGATAAGTTTAACACTATTTATTTTTAAATATATTATCAATGTTTTTATTTTTTGCTAATTCTCAAAAATTAAGATAATATTAAGTTAACTTATAATTGATAGGATAACACTTTTTACATATTTATTCTTTAAGAGAGAATTAATTTTTCCAGTCTTAATATTAAATGCCTAAAAATATTAAAAAATAACTAAAAGTATATTAATAAAAAAATAACTAATACAAATTAAATATCAGAGTTAATATAATAAAAAAGGATATATAAATCTAAAAAAAACTTAATATTTAAAAATTTAATAATATTTTTTTAGTAAAATATATTCAACAGAATTAACTATATACTTACATTTAGCACGTGTGTATATATACAAATAAAGTGTAAAAAAAGAAATATTTTTGTCATTAATAATAAAGAAAGAAATAATAACTCATATTGGGAAATTGAGAAAGGTGGTGTGATGAGAGAGTGCCACTTGATTGACGTGTGTTAATGCAAAGAGAGAGAGAAAGAGAGAGTGAGAGAGAGAATCTGTGGTTTAAGGAAACATCTCTTCAAGTTCAATCTACTGAACTCAACAACTACACAAACTGAATGAATGAATGTATCAAAGTACTAGAAAATCAACTACTAGTGTTTTTTGTTTGTAAGGTATCACACTTTGAAACTTGACATGCACAGATTCTGGTTAGTATCAAAATGATTTTTGACTTGTCTATGTGATTTCTCCCTTGTCAATAATTTTGAACGGTTATTTCTATGCTAAATCTTTGTTTCCCAATTCATTGTTTTATGAAGTCATTTATTTCAAGGTAACTGAATTTTTTTTTTCTATTCTAATAGGTAAGTGTTGAGTTGGGTGGAAAACAATGAAGCATTCATTGACATGGAGGACTCCTTCTGAATCTGATGTGCAACAATCTTCCATCTCTGAAAATCTTACCTTGAAAATGAGTGTTTTGCCACAACAATGTGAGAAGACTAAGGCCTTAGATTTTCAATTTCAAGATCAAGATTCATCTTCTACTCAATCAACTGATCAATCTTATCTCGAAGTCGGTTCGGGCCAATCAGGTAAAAAAATACGTATCTGCATCTACTCTTGTTATCACTTGTTTTTTTGTTACTTTTATCGGCCTTAGGTGTAGATTATCATGTTTTCTAATATGGTATCAGAGTCTATCCAATATTCGTTGGACCATCTGTTATCAAGCCGCTCTGGTCACAATCCAAACGATCAATCATGGATGTGAGGAGAGTGCGCTAAGAGTCTATCCAAGACTCTTTGGAAGTATACATCATCTTAAAAACCTCATTTGCAGGGTTCAATTAGGCGCAACTCAAATTCTAAGACAGAACGCAATTGTTACGTATTATGTCTCGAGAAATTGAATTTGATTTAAATAGATTAACAAGTAATTAGAAAACTTTTATCGCTTTCTAATTCATATTGATGAGTATTTTCTCTAGGTCCAATTTCTGTCCAGTGTAGCAACTCTTCTGCATTCCCTCATACTGAGGTATGCTTTAGTGGCCCGATTGCAGCTCCAAATGGATCACAGAATAATGTAAGATTTTATAGTCTATTCATTTCTTTTTATTACCTTCCTTTTGAATTTGAATGAATTTTGTCCAAATTTTTTGAGATACTTTCTTATAGTTGTTTGTTGCTTTGAGTAAATGCTGCGGTGAATGAATCATGTTTATGCCTTTACTATGCTTCTTAGAAGTGTATGTGGATTCTATATTGGATTGGTTTTGAAGCGAAAAATCATCGGACTCAATCATTTTGGTTTTTTAACTATCATCTAATCGGTTACGTTTTCAATTTATATCCGAATTCCATTGAGTTACTTACTTGTGGCACCGGTTCGCTATCAAAATCTTGCTAGATTCATCATGCTCAGCTAGCAGGAATGGCTCCGGTTCGGGTTCCTTTGCCTCTTGATCTTTGTGAGGAGCCTATATATGTGAACGCGAAGCAATACCATGCTATTATGAGACGTAGAGAGTATCGTGCAAAGCTCGAAGCTCAGAACAAACTCATCAAAAATCGGAAAGTAAGTGTACTTTTTGATTCCTTTCCTCTAAGGAAAATTTCTACCGGTTAACAACATTTTGAATATTGTTTTGCAGCCATATCTACACGAGTCGCGTCATTTGCATGCGTTGAAGAGAGCTAGAGGCACCGGTGGACGTTTTCTAAACACCAAAAAGCTCCAAGACGGCCTTAATGTTTCCACGACTACTCGATTGAATCCGAATGAAAATGTGTCTGAATCTAAGGCGAATCAAGTAGAAAACAATAGAGAAGGTGCTTCTGCAACCACATGTTCTGATGACACAAGTGCTTCTAATAGTAATGACATGTTCCAACAACATGAATCTGAGTTCAGATCATGTGGTCACCCTTCTCAAATGCAGGGTTTCTCGGCCGATATCGGTAGTGGTGGCGGTGATGGAAATCAAAACCATCTATCGGTCCTTATGTGACAGACATGCTTGGAACATTAGCCAATTATTCTTCTCCATTCAGATGAAATGGAGAAGAGTATCGCTAGTGTTCCACTGGAAAGTCATCCTTGGCTCATCTTATACTATGTCTTAATTACTACTTTTGCCTTGTTAATAATTCTAGAACAAGGATAGAGATCTAAGATCTTTGCGAGTTATCATGTTTTGTGGCTATGGTAACGTTTGGTCTAAGAAACACTTGGCCGAATTAAACCTACTTGTGAAAACTATATATTTATATTTATCATCTTAATGAGATAAGACTTGGTTGATGTCATCGTGGCAAGAAATATATATTTTTTCATGTTCCCAAATGAATGTTGATAAGCAAATGGAGTTAATGTGGTGTTGTAGGTTTGATCTTATATGCTGATGATTTTGTTGTTTTGAAGTAAGAAACTAGATTGGTTGCTATTCATGTGAGTGAATCACTAAGATAATGTTATTATATTAAAAGGTTTAAAGATTTCTTTATACCACATTTTACTTGTAATATCTAGTTTTTTAAAATTGGAATTGGTCTATATTTTAATTAGTTTTTATGTAACCTATATTTGAGGGGATCAAAATTTAATTATTTATATTATAAGGATTAATTTGGACACAACAATGTGGTCCTCGGAAAAATTCAACTTGAGTGGCCTTTTGACTTCGGTACCAATGAGTATTTGAAGATCATGAATGAATTGAATAGAGATTGGGCAACATTGAATATCTAAGATATGGAATTTTCTTAGTCAATTTCTATCTTTGATAGTAACTATATCTTTATTAGAATTAATATGGATTCAACACTTATATTATAGGGTAGGTTGAGATTTCTAACAATAACTTTTTCTTTCTTCTTTCTTTAAAATTGTTGTGTCCAGCTTGCGGGGAGTCGAACAGTTCATTGGATTTGAAGGGGTGACGTTGTAAGTGTGCATCGAGCCACGCGTCGCATTAAATGTGTAATGATGGATATGCTAGATGAGCCGGTGCTCTCATGAGCGCGTTTCTGGAGCTTCTTATAAATAGGAGGGAGTAGTGTTCATTTTCACTTTCGCTTCTCTCTCTTCTTAGTTTTCTCTGCATGCACCCTCCTTGCGTCGCTGTCTATCGCCGTCTTCCGTTGTTTGAAATTGCCCGACCACCGTACAACCTTCACGTAATTTCTTCCCTTTTCATTGTTTTTGCAAGTTTTAGCTTCTATTTTTTACTAGAATGCATGCGGTTAGGATGAACAGAGGGATAGATTTAGGCGTTTTTCAGCAAATGTTGGTGTCTGACGGTGGTTCTTCCACTTTTGGACGCCGACGTTGATGAGGATATAATTGAATATATGAAAATGCATAAAAAAATGAGAACATAATGATATAGACCCTCATGACGGGAAATTGTAAAAGAAATTAAGTTAAATGTTTTATATTTCCACAAGTTTAAAGAAATAAATAGTCGTATGCAGAAGTTAACTAACCAAAGACATAACATTTTGGGGTTTATTTGACAGGACAATTTATTTCCTTTATTAGTGAGGACTTTTGTAGGGATTGTTTTGGGTTACCTTCCCATCATTTTCATAATTTTTGTGTTTTATTTGTTCGATTATCTTTTTCTCCATGTTCTTTTAGTTGTGTTAGACTTTAGCCCCAAGCTTGTAATTTTCTTTTATTATTAATATACATTTATTTATAATACAAAATAAAATTAATCACTTTGAGGATTCTAAAAATATATTTTAAAATGTTTTAAATTGAATCACCAATACATAAATAATAGTAATAAAATAAATATATATATATCATTTTAAATAAAGAAAATCATAAAAATAATAATAGAAGAATGCCTAAAAAAATCAAATATATGAGAAGAATGTAAAAAAATAAATAAAAAATAAAACAAACGCCCACCGTGGGGCTCGAACCCACGACCACAAGGTTAAGAGCCTTGCGCTCTACCAACTGAGCTAGACGGGCTAATTGATTATATTGTTATTACTATTATTATTATTTTTATTATATATATATATATATGAACACTTACTCCAAATCTTAACCATTGATTTTCATTAATCTAACGGTTTTAATTGATCATTTAATCTAATTATTTTTGGAATTTTTTTTTTATATAAAACTTTAATTAAAATAGTTGGATTAATAATAATCAATGGTTAAGATTTGGAGTAACTGTTGAACACTCTTGGAGTAAATATAACCCTCATCAATATATATATATATATATATATATATATATATATATATATATATATATATATATATATATATATATATATATATATATATATATATATATATATATATATATATATATATATATATATATATATGTAAAATGCTAAAATTCTAAGTTCACAATCAAACAAGATATTGAAAAAGGCTTTTTACAACATTAAGTGGGAGTTTCTATGAGATTACTTGTTGAACTTTGGATTTTCTCACCATTCAAATCATTATGCATTGTATCATTTCCTCCTATTTATCTATTTATAAAATGAGAATAAAGTTCTATCCTTTCAGTTCTTCCATGATCTTCGACAAAGGAATTTGTTATCGTTTTACCTCTTCATCATCTGAATGGAGAAAAATTCTATTGCAATCACAGATGTTAATTATGGTTCTTGGAATCCAATTTTAATCTCTAAAATTATACTTCCTTTGTCGCACCTTTCTTTGTGGATGGTGTTCTCTTGTTCACAAAGGCGAATAAGTCTCAAATTAGAGTTATTGTCGCCCTCTTGGAAAGATTTAATCTTGCATCATGTTTGAAGACCAATCTTGCTAAATTTCGCACTTTCAAATGTTTTAACATCCCTCAGACTAAAATAAATTAACTAACTACAATATCAGGCATCCGAAGTACTACTTCTCTTGACAAAATACCTTTATTTTCCTATTCTCATTAGCAAAGCTAAAAGATCTTATTTTAACTTCATCGTGGAAAAAATGCAAACACACATGGTTTCTTAAAAAACAAGATTCTCAAAAAGCCTGGTAGATTAGCCCTTGCTATACCAGCTTTCACATATACCTCCTCTTACTACATGCAAATCAAATGGATCTCTCAGAATATTTGTAACACACTTGACCATATGATTTAAAATTTTATTTGAAAGAGTACTATCACCATATATATTCATTTGATTGAGTGAAAAAAATTACAAGCTCAAAGAAATTAAGTTTCCTGAGGTTCAATTAACAAGCTGGCTGATCGAACCCAAGGTCACTCAACTTTCCTATGTCATTAGGCTCAGTAGAGTGGGCTAGAATTTTAGCTAGCAAGTTCAAACCAATAACCACATTATTTTTTGATTGAAAAAAGAAACTTGTATTATAAAATAGTTCTAAATTACTAAGTTTCACATATCATAATTGCATTTTTTGGGATTGTATATTATATAAATAACAAAGAAAGGCGGGAAGAAAAAAAATATCACAAAATTAAATGAATGAAGAACACTAGAACTACAAAACAAAATTATAGCTATAAATAAAGGTAACGATTGTGAAAGAAGCTTTATCACATCTAACCAACCGAGCTAACCCGTGTTTGGATTCAAGCTGATTACATTCCATGTTGATTTGTGGTGCAAAGGCAATCAGCAACATAAACAAACACGATCTAAGTGATTGTTGTGTCATCTTCTCTTATGTATTTGAAATGGATCAACCCAAATTTTATCCCATAGTTTTCAGCCTAAGATTGTGAAAAACTATGAAGAACAAATTTGTATTATAGTCTCCAACAAACGGTTATATTCACATCAACAAACGGTCATATTCAAAACACAATGTTAAATTTCCCATTTCCCCCAAATAAATAGCAAAATAAATAGCAGTTCCTTGAATTTCAAACATGTTATGGGTCATGGAGCTCAATAACAACAACAAATTAAGAACTTGAAGAAAATGAAAATCTAACGAACATATTCATCAATCATTAATTAAAATTATATAAATATCTCTAAACCAATATACAACAAAAGGATAATGATAACATCAGCAACAAATTAAATTCACCTATTTACTACATGATTTTGTAAAGGAAGAATGCAATGACATAAGACCTCTAACGAGTGAAGATGGTAATTACCTAAAGTAGAACAACAAGACGTGTTATCACAAAAGAGGCGTGCGAGAAATGAAAAAAATGCAAGTCAGATATATATATATATATATATATATATATATATATATATATATATATATATAGAGAGAGAGAGAGAGAGAGAGAGAGAGAGAGAGAGTGTGTCTTTTATATGTAAGAATATGCGAGAATGAATGACATATTTATCAGCCTTTAGATCTTAGTAGATGATGGAGATTTAAAAGCTCCCTTTAAATAACATAATTGAATCTCCTTAGTTTATTATTTCTTTTTAACTCATTAAAGTTAAAATTAAATTAAATTGTTTTTGTGTATCCTATAATTTGTTTTCTTTAGATATCTTTAAAAAATTATGAAAATAAGGTGAAAAAATTTATTAAAAAATCATAAGTTTTTATAAATTTCCAAAACAATGCAAAAAAATTTATATCAATAGATAAGTTCAAATAAGTCAATTTAAACAAACTATAAGTTGATTATGTTGTTGGGTCTTGTAAGTGTTTGTAAGCCCAACTAATGTTTAATATAACCATTATTGGTTCATTAGGGTAACAACAATAAGTGAATGTTACGTGCAATACATACAAATTAATTTTGTTGTCTCTCTTTCTCTTTTATGTGTATGTGTGGTTCTAACAAGTGGTATCTAGAGCCTAGAGCTCTTGTTTCCTAAGTATTCAAGATTTTGTGTCTATGTTACTTGTTCAAAAAGTGAACATGACAAGTTCTTTGTAAAATCTTGAAAATAATTTTAGTGGGAAACTCTCGTGTTCTTGACAACAAGAGTTTAGATAAATTGAACAAGAAAATCAAAGTGATCTTTGGTTTTCAAGATGTGATGGAAATGGTGAAAACATACTCACAAGATTTTCCTAATGATGCTTCAAATACTTAGGTTACTTCCCATAATGAATCGAAGAAGAAGATTTCAAGGCAATGTTTTTCATTCATCAATGTTTTGATACTGTCAATTTCAAAAAAAAATAAAGAAAGAGAATGTTACTTATTCGAAGAAGAAGTGGGATATTATTGAAAATGGTCATGCTGGTGATAAAAAACTCAAGAAAGTTCACTTATAAACATTGACAAGCCATTCAAATGGTTGGAGATAGAGAACAATGAGAAGGTTGTTGAACACTTGAAGAAGATCATGATGATCGCCAACCAGATGAAGATTTGGGTGACGTTGTTTGTGGTCAAACCGTCATGAGAAAAATGATGTGCATTTTATCCTCCAAATTCGATTACATTGAGGTTACAAATGAGGAGTCAAAGGGTTTGTTAGTGTTGAAGGTTGCAGAACTAGAGTGTTCCTTTGAAACACGTGAACACATGGCGTAATAAAAAACACAAGAGTGAGTGATTGAGATGGATCTGCAAGCTCAAACATCCAAGAAAGATAATGGCTCAAAATGGAAAGGAAAGACAAATTTAAGAAAGACGGCCTTAACCAGATAACTCCAAGAAAGATGATCAAACCAAATCTTCTTCAAGAAACAATGGTGTTCATCAAGATAGGAATGGAAAGAACCAATGAGCATGAAATAATTTTTTGAAGAAAGAGTGGTACATTGTTGAAAATGGTCATGTTGGTGATGAAAAACTCAAGAAAATTCACTTACAAACATTGACAAGACCATTCAAGTTGATGGACATAGAGAACAATGTGAAGATGTTGAATACATTAACAAGATCATGATGATCACCAATCAGATGAAGATATAGGGTGAAGTTATTTGGGATCAAACCATCATGAACAAAGTGATATGCACTTTATCCTCCAAATTTGATCACATTAAGGTGACAACTGTGGAATCAAAGGATTTGTCAGTGTTAAAGGTTGCGGAACTGCAATGTTCCACTGAAGCACATGAACAAAGAGCGTCATAAAGAACCCACGAACGAGTAGCGAAGCTGGCTTTGTAGGCTCATACATCCAATAAAGGCAATAGTTATAAATGGATGGGAAAGAAAAAAATCAAGAAAGGGGGCCTTAACAAGATAACTCTATTTCTTTTTACTTATTGTATTGTGAATCACATTCTCGTCCATAGAACACTAAATATTATTTGAGATTTACACTAACATTTCTCTTCTAACGAGTCCTTCACATATTGTAATTTTTATTAAGGTAAATCTAAATTTTAAAAGGATCACAATTCAACTCTCCCCTTATTGTGACATTTATATCTACTTCAAGATTTTGTGCCCTATAATTTTCATCAAAGGTTTTGCCTCGATCCACTTTGTAAAGTAATTGATAGAGAAAATAAAAAAGTTAAATGTCCAAGTGTGATGGTAAAAGGACGCATAATAACCATCCCAACCTCAATTTTTGTTCTCTCGAGATATGGTCAATATATCTTCTATAGAACCTTGCCATGAGGATCATTACCATCATTAAATAGTATTTCATGACAATATGTTTGACATGGTATTCTCCTTAGACTTGTAATGTGACAAATAGTAAGTAGGACTTTATTGTAACCTCTTATGCTCCCATTTTATGGCCATTTGTAGATTGGTTAAGAAATCTTCATACTCTGCTTGATTGTTGGATGCGAGGAACTCAAATATTACCGTAACCTCTGTAACATCCCGATTTTTCTATTTTCATTTAATAGTTATTTTATAATTAGTATAATTATTTAATTATTATTTGGTGTGATAATTATTTAATTTTGTGTTTTATGCTAATTGGATTAATTAGACTATTAGTAGTATAATGAGTAATACTAGCTATTGGGCCTAAAACTTATAACAGAGGTAATTAGATAGTAAGTGTTACTAAGCCCATTAACTTAAGATAAAGATAGTAAGGAATTAGTTTATTTTCATAACACTATCATTAAGTAAGAGGAGAGTTCAAGAGAAGAGAAAGAAAAGGAATTGGGGGAAATCTTGAAGAAGAGGGAGTTTTGATTTAAGGTAAGGGAGAAAATCTTCATTTTCTTTAATATATATGTATGCAATGGGTAGTTGTATGCTTAGTAATCATCTCTTTATTTCATAAGTTTCATATGATAGGGTTTGATGAAAATTTATGGGATTTGTGAGATTAATCATGTTTAGTGATGTTTAAATGTTAACCCATGAATAGAAACATGCTTAGGACCCACATATATATATATATATATATATATATATATATATATATATATATATATATATCTTAGATTGCTGTTTGGATGAGTTTTTGTTGATTGAGAATGATCTTTGCATTGCTGTCAAAAATGAGTTTTCCCCCAAAAATCGCACAGTCGCGCCGCGGAAAGTCTTGGTTGCGCCGCACGAAACTCTCTGACTTGACTCGTGCCGTGGAGGAGGTAGGACGCGCCGCGCCAATCTGTTATGAAATTGATTTTTTGACTAGGGATCCTGTATGCTTATGATTTTAGATTGATTTCCATGAATTTTATTAATTTATTCAAGGATGTTTGGATAGGTTTTGAATAAAAAATGAATCGATACCTGATACTTGTGTTTTGGTATATGTATGATGTGAATTTGTTAATGGAGTGAATAACATGAATTGACTGTGTGCTATATGTTATAAATGATCATTAAATGCTAAGTGTATGTTTGTTTAATGATTGATGAGTATTGTGCAACAATTTGGTGAATAATTTGAGTTGTGCGAATTATGTGATATGCTTGGATAATTAAGGCTCTGTGATAATCTTAATTGCAGATGTTGTGAATATTGTTGCACATGCATTCATGGGGAGTTGGAACTCCGGTTAGCTTTGATCCTTGTGTGGAAATAGAGGTGTGACTTTGTTCCTTTTGTGGATTCGGAAGCGATGAACTAAATATTCATATTTTGAGGGCTTTGGTCTTGTCCGGATCGGAAGTGTGGCTCTGGTTTTAATCAGGAGCGGTGGGCTTTGGTCGAGTCGCATTATGTGTTATGTGATTAATTGAATGAATGTGTTTTGCTTGTGTGGTATTGGTATTTGTATTATGTGCAATAATTGTAGAACTTGCTCAAATTATGAAGAGTGATGAATGATAATGCTATTGTATGCTATATTCATTGTTCATATATTATGTATTCATTATGATGTGAATTCTCTTCCTTCTGTTTGAATGATGTTCATGGTGACATCGCGCAGGTTCTGACGAGTTGCGTGTTTGCACGAGGATTTAGCCGAGGAGCTTATCAGTTATTTCATTTTGCTTTAGGTAGTGATTCAAATGCTCTGATCATGTAACACTGGGCGGTTTGAATTCATGTTTTTAGATGTTTGGATATTTATTATCTTTATTGTGTTTTGACATGATATTTTGGATATGTTATGTTGAAGGCTATGTTGCCTAGTTGTTGGAGTTCATATAGCATATGTTGATTATGTTAATTTGAATTGGTAGATGAATATAGTATGACATGTATTCATTGAAATTATTTGAGGATTATTATTCCGCGTGCATTATGCATAATTAATGAAACACGAAGTTTTCAATTTGTGTTATGAATTGATCAGGTGCATGTTTGTATGTTTTGTTTTGGGTTTTCATCGCTATGGAAACAACATGTGACACCCTTTTGTTTATGCATTGTATTTTACTCTTTGAATGTTTATAATATTTGAGGTTTAGAAAAGGGGTGTTACAACCTCCACTCGAAGGTCGAGGTCATTTTCCGATAAGACTTGGGAACCACTCGTCTTAATGTTGGATGGTCCATCCATGAATATTATCCATTTGAGTGATGCTTATGGCTTGATTCTTGTAGTTTCAACGATGAAATTGACTAGTACTTAGCTTTTAGCCCTTTCCTTGGTTTGTATGAAATGTCAAATTTAGAGAGTTCTACATGCCACTTTTTCATTCTTCCTGCTAAGTCCAGTTTGAAAAGTACTTGTCTAGTAGGATATCTAATTCTTACCAAGTTACCATAATGGGCTTCACAAGGAAATAATGCATCAACTTTTTTATCGTTGTTACAAGGGCAAATCAATTTCCTCCACCTTCTAGTATCGCACTTCCAAACCTTGTAATACTTTTTTGATTGAATAAACAGGTTTTTGGGTAATGTATGTTTCACAAAGCAAAACTTCCCCTGCCACTTCGTGAGAGGTAGATGCCAATTGTCTTCCATTACTAGGTTGTGCTAATACGGGTGTCCATGATAACACTTCTTTGAGTTTGGTAAATGTAGCTTCAGAATTTAATGCCTATTCAAACATGGGTTCTTTCCTTAGTAATTTGTAAAACGCCAACGCATGGTGAACAAACTTGGAGATAAACCAAGATAAATATATCATTATTCTATACAATTTTCAAATGCTCTTTTTAGTTCTTGAAGCCTTCATGTTGACCACCACCTAACATTTGTCTGGTTTAACCCAAATCCCTTTCTCTATGAGGTAGTATCCCATAAACTTCCCAGGTCTTACTACGAAAATGCATTTTCAGGGGTTTAGCCGCATGTCATGCCTTATATCTTCTCAGAATATGGAATCCTCTTTGTTAATTCCTCGTGCATAGATTTGGGTAAGCTTCCTAAATTCTAATGACTTTAGAAAGATCCTCTCTTACATAGATTTAGATGAAATCCCTGAGTTAAGCGCCAAGTAGACATTACGTGACAAATATTATTGACTTTGACCAACAAAACTAACAAAAAGGACAAATGTGCAATGCTTGAAGAATTAAGTGATTAAGTTGGTCTTTTTGAAAGTTAAGGAATCAAAATGAACTCCCGAAATATATATAAGGAAAAAAATATATTTAACTTTTATATTTATATTTTAATTCAAAATACAATATACATTTAATTTTTTAATACAATGTATTCATGTTCTTTATATGCCTGGTTTTTTTAATACAATGTATACCTATTCTTTAATGCAAACTTTTTTTTTTACTCAATCAATGCAAAGTTTTTCCTTTGACTCAATTAATATGAAATGAAATTTATATAGCTTTATTAATAAATATTATGGTTTTATACAAACTTTTAATTATTTTTACTAATTTTTACTAATATATAAAACCCTAATTTCTAACATAATTGTAAATGAACAAAAAATTGTTTCCAGCGGCGCGTAAAAAACTCACATGTATAAAATGTATATGTTTAATAATTGTTTCTTGTATACAAATTTTTAATTATTTTTACTAATTTATAATTTTTTATTAAATTTTCTCTCATTTTTATCTTTGAAATTGTGATTTAAGAATATAAAAAATAACCTCTTTATACAATTTTATATTAATAAGTTAAATCAATTGTAAATTTTACAAAACCCGACAAATACTATATACATATATATTTTAAATTTTCTCTCTTATGTATTCAATATTTTTCTATTTTTAATTAATGTATAACAAAATCTCTAAAATTGAATTCTCCATGATTTTATTTTAATTTTTAGAATTCTCATTTTTGGAGTAAGTGGTTTCCCTAAAATAAAAAAGAAAGTGATAAACTAATCTTTAATTTTGAAAAAGTGAAAAATAAAAAGACCGGGAATCTGATGCAGGTGGATGTGAGTTGAATTCCAACTTGCAATTGCAAAGCAACACCAATTTATTTATCTCAATTAAATAAAAAAACAATATATATTTTTTCGACGGTAACAATAATAATATTAATAATAATAATAATATAATAAAATAACATTAACAAATCCGAATAAAAAAACCTTAAAAAAAGGGAAGAATAGAAAGAGTTATTGCTGTTGTGTTTGGTGTTATGTTGTGAAACACACAACTTGCACTTCTCATACTTTGCAGAGAGACGAGAGAGAGAGAAAGCGAGAGAGAGAGAGAGAGAGAGAGAGCTGGTGCTCTCATGAACGCGTTTTTGGAGCTTCTTATAAATAGGAGGGAGTAGTGTTCATTTTCACTTTCGCTTCTCTCTCTTCTTAGTTTTCTCTACATGCACCCTCCTCGCGTCGTTGTCTACCGCCGTCTTCCGTTGTTTGAAATTGCCCGACCACCGTACAACCTTCACGTAATTTCTTCCCTTTTCATTGTTTTTGCAAGTTTTAGCTTCTATTTTTTACTAGAATGCACGCGGTTAGGATGAACAAAGGGATAGATTTAGGCGTTTTCAGCAAATGTTAGTGTCTGACGGTGGTTCTTCCACTTTTAGACGCCGACGTTGATGAGGATATAATTGAATATATGAAAATGCATAAAAAATGAGGACATAATGATATGTACCCTCATAAATAGACGGGAAATTGTAAAAGAAATTAAGTTAAATGTTTTATATTTTCACAAGTTTAAAGAAATAAATAGTCGTAAGTTAACTAACCAAAGACATACCATTTTGAGGTTTATTTGAGGACAATTTATTTCCTTTCTTAGTGAGTACAGTTGTAGGGATTGTTTTGGGTTACCTTCACATCATTTTCATAATTTTTGTGTTTTATTTATCGATTATCTTTTTCTCCATGTTCTTTTAGTTGTGCTAGACTTTAGCCCCAAGCTTGTAATTTTCTTTTATTATTAATATACATTTATTTATAATACAAAATAAAATTAATCACCTTTGAGGGTTCTAAAAATATATTTTAAAATGTTTTAACTTGGATCACCGATACATAAATAATAATAATAATAATTAAAAATAAATATATATCATTTTAAATAAAGAAAAATCATAAAAATAATAATAGAAGAATGCCTAAAAAAATCAAATATATGAGAAGAATGTAAAACAAATAAAACAAACGCCCACCGTGGGGCTCGAACCCACGACCACAAGGTTAAGAGCCTTGCGCTCTACCAACTGAGCTAGACGGGCTAATTGATTGTATTAATATTATTATTATTATTATTGAGGAAGCGTATATGTGCCTCCATTTAAATTTAATAGTTGATAATTAATTCTCACATTCTCATAAGATATTATATATATACATATATATAGAGATATATATATATATAGAGAGAGAGAGAGAGGGGGAGAGAGAGAGAGAGAGGGCATATCATATGAGAATGCCATATTTATATGAGAATGTGAGAATGAATATAAACCATTGAAAAAGGCTTTTAACAACATTAAGTGGGAGTTTCTATGAAGTTACTTGTTGAACTTTGGATTTCCTCACCATTCAAATCATTATGCATTGTATCATTTCCTCCTATTTATCTATTTATAAAATGAGAATAAAGTTCTATCCTTTCAGTTCTTCCATGATCTTCGACAAAAGGAACCTATTATCGTTTTACCTCTTCATCATCTGAATGGAGAAAATTTCTATTGCAATCACAGATGTTGTTAATTATGGTTCTTGGAATTCAATTTTAATCTCTAAAATTATACTTCCTTTGTCGCACCTTTCTTTGTGGATGGTGTTCTCTTGTTCACAAAGGCGAATAAGTCTCAAATCAGAGTTGTTGTCGCCCTCTTGGAAAGATTTAATCTTGCATCATGTTTGAAGACCAATCTTTCTAAATTTCGCACTTTCAAATGTTTTAACATCCTTTAGACACAAATAAATTAACTAACTACAATATCAGGCATCCGAAGTACTACTTCTCTTAACAAAATACCTTTATTTTCCTATTCTCATTAGCAAAGCTAAAAGATCTTATTTTAACTTCATCGTGGAAAAAATGCAAACACACATGGTTTCTTGAAAAACAAGATTCTCAAAAAGCCGGGTAGATTAGCCCTTGCTATACCAGCTTTCACATATACCTCCTCTTACTACATGCAAATCAAATGGATCTCTCATAATATTTGTAACACACTTGACCATATGATTCAAAATTTTATTTGAAAGAGTACTATCACCATATATATATATATATATATATTCATTTGATTGAGTGAAAAAAATTACAAGCTCAAAGAAAATAAGTTTTCTGAGGTTCAATCAACAAGCTGGCTGATCGAACCCAAGGTCATTCAACTTTCCTATGTCATTAGGCTGAGTAGAGTGGGCTAGAATTTTAGCTAGCAAGTTCAAACCAATAACCACATTATTTTTTTGACTGAAAAAAGAAACTTGTATTATAAAATAGTTCTAAATTACTAAGTTTCACATATCATAATTGCATTTTTTGGGATTGTATATTATACAAATAACAAAGAAAGGCGGGAAGAAAAAAAAGATCGCAAAATTAAATGAATGAAGAACACTAGAACTACAAAACAAAATTATAGTTATAAATAAAGGTAACGATTGTGAAAGAAGCTTTATCACATCTAAACAACCGAGCTAACCACCCGTGTTTGGATTCAAGCTGATCACCTTCCATTTTGATTTGTGGTGCAGAGGCAACCTGCAACATAAACAAACACGATCTAAGTGATTGTTGTGTCATCTTCTCTTATGTATTTGAAATGGATCAACCCAAATTTTATCCCATAGTTCTCAACCGAAGATTGTGAAAAACTATGAAGAACAAATTTGTATTATAGTCTCCAACAAACGGTTATATTCACATCAACAAACAGCCATATTAAAAACACATTGTTAAATTTCCCATTTCCCCCAAATAAATAGCAGTTCTTTGAATTTCAAACATGTTATGGGTCATGGAGCTCAATAACAACAACAAATTAAGAACTTGAAGAAAATGAAAATCTAACGAACATATTCATCAATCATTAATTAAAATTATATAAATATCTCTAAACCAATATACAACAAAAGGATAATGATAACATCAACAACAAATTAAATTCACCTATTTACTACATGATTTTATAAAGGAAGAATGCAATGACATAAGACCTCTAACGAGTGAAGATGGTAATTACCTAAAGTAGAACAACAAGACGTGTTATCACAAGAGAGGCGTGCGATAAATGAAAAAAATGCAAGTCAGATATATATATATATATATATATATATATATATATATATATATATATATATATATATATATATATATATATATAGAGAGAGAGAGAGAGAGAGAGAGAGAGAGAGAATGTCTTTATGCGAGAATGAGTGACATGTTTATCAGCCTTTAGATCTTAATAGATGATGGAGATTTAAAAGCTCCCTTTAAATAACATATTTGAATCTCCTTAATTTATTATTTCTTCTTAACTCATTAAAGTTAAAATTAAATTAAATTGTTTTTGTGTATCCTATAATTTGTTTTCCTTAGCTATCTTTAAAAAATTATGAAAATAAGGTGAAAAAATTTATTAAAAAATCATAAGTTTTTATAACTTTCCAAAACAATGTCAAAATTTTATATCAATAGATAAGTTCAAATAAGTCAATTTAAACAAACTATAAGTTGATTATGTTGTTGGGTCTTGTAAGTGTTTGTAAGCCCAACTAATGCTTAATATAACCATTATTGGTTCATTAGTGTAACAACACTAAGTGAATGTTACGTGCAATACATACAAATTAATTTTGCTTTCTCTCTTTCTCTTTTATGTGTATGTGTGGTTCTAACAAGTGGTATCTAGAGCCTAAAGCTCTTGTTTCCTAAGTATTCAAGATTTTGTGTCTATGTTACTTGTTCAAAAAGTGAACATGACAAGTTCTTTGTAAAATCTTGAAAATAATTTTAGTGGGAAACTCTCGTGTTCTTGACAACAAGAGTTTAGATAAAATTGAACAAGAAAATCAAAGTGATCTTTGGTTTTCAAGATGTGATGGAAATAGTGAAAACATTTTGGCAAGATTTTCCTAATGATGCTTCAAATGTTTAGGCTACTTCCCATAATGAATCGAAGAAGAAGATTTCAAGGCAATGTTTTTCATTCATCAATGTTTTGATACTGTCAATTTCAAAAAAAAAATAAAGAAAGAGAATGTTACTTATTCGAAGAAGAAGTGGGATATTATTGAAAATGGTCATGCTGGTGATAAAAAACTCAAGAAAGTTCACTTATAAACATTGACAAGCCATTCAAATGGTTGGAGATAGAGAACAATGAGAAGGTTGTTGAACACTTGAAGAAGATCATGATGATCGCCAACCAGATGAAGATTTGGGTGACGTTGTTTGTGGTCAAACCGTCATGAGAAAAATGATGTGCATTTTATCCTCCAAATTCGATTACATTGAGGTTATAAATGAGGAGTCAAAGGGTTTGTTAGTGTTGAAGGTTGCAGAACTAGAGTGTTCCTTTGAAACACGTGAACACATGGCGTAATAAAAAACACAAGAGTGAGTGATTGAGATGGATCTGCAAGCTCAAACATCCAAGAAAGATAATGGCTCAAAATGGAAAGGAAAGACAAATTTAAGAAAGACGGCCTTAACCAGATAACTCCAAGAAAGATGATCAAACCAAATCTTCTTCAAGAAACAATGGTGTTCATCAAGATAGGAATGGAAAGAACCAATGAACATGAAATAATTTTTTGAATAAAGAGTGGAACATTGTTGAAAATGGTCATGTTGGTGATGAAAAACTCAAGAAAAATCACTTACAAACATTGACAAGACCATTCAATTTGATGGACATAGAGAACAATGAGAAGACGTTGAATACATTAACAAGATCATGATGATCACCAATCAGATGAAGATATAGGGTGAAGTTGTTTGGGATCAAACCATCATGAACAAAGTGATACACACTTTATCCTCCATATTTGATTACATTAAGGTGACAACTGAGGAATCAAAGGATTTGTCAGTGTTAAAGGTTGCGGAACTGCAATGTTCCACCGAAGCACATGAACAAAGAGCGTCATAAAGAACCCACGAACGAGTAGCGAAGCTGGATCTGTAGGCTCATACATCCAATAAAAGCAATAGTTAAAAATGGATGGGAAAGAAAAAAAATAAAAAAAAGGGGGCCTTAACAAGATAACTCTATTTCTTTTTACTTATTATATTGTGAATCACATTCTCGTCCATACAACACTAAATATTATTTGAGATTTACACTAACATTTCTTCTCTAATGAGTCCTTCACATATTGTAATTTTTATTAAGGTAAATCTAAATTTTAAAAGGATCACAATTCAACTCTCCCCTTATTGTGACATTTATATATTCTTCAAGATTTTGTGCCCTATAATTTTCATCAAAGGTTTTGCCTCGATACACTTTGTGAAGTAATTCATAGAGAAAATAAAAAAGTTAAATGTCCAAATGTGATGGGAAAAGAACGCATAATAACCATCCCAACCTCAATTTATGTTCTCTCGAGATATGGTCAATATATCTTCTATAGAACCTTGCCATGAGGATCATTACCATCATTAAATAGTATTTCATGACAATATGTTTGACATGGTATTCTCCTTAGACTTGTAATGTGACAAATAGTAAGTAGGACTTTATTGTAACCTCTTCTGCTCCCATTTTGTGGCCATTTGTAAATTGGTTAAGAAATCTTCATACTTTTCTTGATTGTTGGATGCGGGGAACTCAAATATTACTGTAACCTCTGTAACATCCCGATTTTTCTATTTTCATTTAATAGTTATTTTATAATTAGTATTATTATTTGGTGTGATAATTATTTAATTTGGTGTTTTGTGCTAATTGGTTTAATTAGACTATTAGTAGTATAATGAGTAATACTAGCTATTGGGCCTAAAACTTAGAACAGAGGTAATTAGATAGTAAGTGTTACTAAGCCCATTAACTTAAGATAAAGATAGTAAGGAATTAGGTTATTTTTCATAACACTATCATTAAGTAAGACGAGAGTTCAAGAGAAGAGAAAGAAAAGGAATTGGGGGAAATCTTGAAGAAGAGGAAGTTTTGATTTAAGGTAAGGGAGAAAATCTTCATTTTCTTGAATATATATGTATGCAATGAGTAGTTTTATGCTAGGTAATCATCTCTTTATTTCATAAGTTTCATATCATAGGGTATGATGAAAATTTATGGGATTTGTGAGATTAATCATGTTTAGTGATGTTTAAATGTTAACCCATGAATAAAAACATGCTTAGGACTCCTATATATATCTTAGATTGCTGTTTGGATGGGTTTTTGTTGATTAAGAATGATTTTTGCATTGCTGTCAAAATGAGTTTTTCCCCCAAAAATCGCACAGTCGCGCCGCAGGAAGTCTTGGTCGCGCCGCGCGAAACTTTCTGACTTGACTCGCGTCGTGGAGGAGGTAGGACGCGCCACGCTAGTCTGTTATGAAATTGATTTTTTGATTAGGGATCCTGTATGCTTATGATTTTAGATTGATTTCCATGAATTTTATTAATTTATTCAATGATGTTTGGATAGGTTTTGAATAAAAAATGAATCGTTACCTGATACTTGTGTTTTGGTATATGTATGATGTGAATTTGTGAATGGAGTGAATAACATGAATTGACTTGTGTGCTATATGTTATAAATGATCATTAAATGATAAATGTATGCTTGTTTAATGATTAATGAGTATTGTGCAACAATTTGGTGAATAATTTGAGTTGTGCGAATTATGTGATATGCTTGGATAATTAAGGCTCTGTGATAATCTTAATTGCATATGTTGTGAATATTGTTGCACATGCATTCATGCGGAGTTGGAACTCCGGTTGGCTTTGATCCTTGTGTGGAAATAGAGGCGTGACTTTGTTCCTTTTGTGGATTCGGAAGCAGTGAACTAAATATTCATATTTTGAGGGCTTTGGTCTTGTCCGGATCAGAAGCGTGGATCTGGTTTTAATCAGGAGCGGTGAGCTTGATACTCACAATGGTACCACATACACGAGTCAAATTACTTGCATTTCTAGTCGCATTATGTGATTAATTGAATGAATGTGTTTTGCTTGTGTGGTATCGGTATTTGTATTATGTGCAATAATTATAGAACTTGTTCAAATTATGAAGAGTGATGAATGATAATGCTATTGTATGCTATATTCATTGTTCATATATTATGTATTCATTATGATGTGAATTCTCACCCTTATGTTTGAATGATGTTCATGGTGACATTGCGCAGGTTCTGACGAGTAGCGTGTTTGCATGAGGATTTAGCCGAGGAGCTTATCGGTTATTTTATTTTGCTTTAGGTAGTGAGTCAAATGCTCTGATCATGTAACACTGGGCGGTTTGAATACATGTTTTTAGATGTTTGGATATTTATTATCTTTATTGTGTTTTGACATGATATTTTGGATATGTTATGTTGAAGGCTATGTTGCCTAGTTGTTGGAGTTCATATAGCATATGTTGATTATGTTATTTTAAATTGGTAGATGAATATAGTATGATATGTATTCATTGAAATTATTTGAGGATTATTATTCCGCGTGCATTATGCATAATTAATGAAACATAAAGTTTTCAATTTATGCTATGAATTGATCAGGTGCATGTTTGTATGTTTTGTTTTGGGTTTTCATCGCTATGGAAATAACATGTGACACCCTTTTGTTTATGCATTGTATTTTACTCTTTGAATGTTTATAATATTTGGGGTTTAGAAAAGGGGTGTTACAACCTCCACTCGAAGGTCGAGGTCATTTTTCGATAAGACTTGGGAACCACTCGTCTTAATGTTGGATGATCCATCCATGAATATTGTCCATTTGGGTGATGCTTATGGCTTGGTTCTTATAGTTTCAACGATGAAATTGACTAGTACTTAGCTTTTAGCCCTTTCCTTGGTTTGTATGAAATGTCAAATTTTGAGAGTTCTACATGCCACTTTTTCATTCTTCCTGCTAAGTCCAGTTTGAAAAGTACTTGTCTAGTAGGATATCTAGTTCTTACCAAGTTACCATAATGAGCTTCACAAGAAAATAATGCATCAACTTTATTATCGTTGTTACAAGGGCAAATCAATTTTCTCCACCTTCTAGTATCGCACTTCCAAACCTTGTAATACTTTTTTGATTGAATAAACAGGTTTTTGGGTAATGTATATTTCACAAAGCAAGACTTCCCCTACCACTCCGTGAGAGGCAGAGAGGTAGACGCCAATTGTCTTCCAATACTAGGTTGTGCTAATACGGGTGTCCATGATAACCCTTCTTTGAGTTTGGTAAATGTAGCTTCACAATCTAATGCCCATTCAAACATGGGTTCTTTCCTTAGTAATTTGTAAAACGCCAACACGTGGTGAACAAACTTGGAGATAAACCAAGATAAATATATCATTATTCTATACAACTTTCAAATGCTCTTTTTAGTTCTTGGAGCCTTCATGTTGACCACCACCTAACATTTGTCTGGTTTAACCCAAATCCCTCTCTCTATGAGGTAGTATCCCATAAACTTCCCAGGTCTTACTACGAAAATGCATTTTCAGGGGTTTAGCCGCATGTTATGCCGTATAACTTCTTAGAATATGGAATCCTCTTGGTTAATTCCTCGTGCACAGATTTGGGTAAGCTTCCTAAATTCTAATGATTTTAGAAAGATCCTCTCTTACATAAATTTAGATGAAATCGTTGAGTTAAGCGCCAAGTAGACATTACGTGACAAATATTATTGACTTTGACCAACAAAACTAACAAAAAGGACAAATGTGCAATGCTTGAAGAATTAAGTTGGTCTTTTTGAAAGTTAAGGAATCAAAATGAACTCCGGAAATATATATAAGAAACAAAAAATTATATTTAACTTTTATTTTTATATTTTAATTCAAAGTACAATATACACTTAATTTTTTAATACAATGTATTCGTGTTCTTTACGTTTTTTTTTTAATACAATGTATATATATTCTTTAATGCAAACTTTTTTCTTTGACTCAATCAATGCAAAGTTTTTCCGAAATAAATTTTATATAGCTTTATTAATAAATATTATGGTTTTAAATGAATATATATATATATATATATATATATATATATATATATATATATATAATTATTTTACTAATTTATAATTTATTAAATTTTCTCTCATTTTTATCTTTGTAATTTTGATTTAAAAAATATAAAAATAACCTCTTTAGGCAATTTTATATTTATAAGTTAAATCAATCGTAAATTTTACAAAACCCGACAAATAATATATATATATATATATATATATATATATTTTAAATTTCTCCTCTTATATATTTAATATTTAATCTATTTTTAATAAATGTGTAACAAAATCTCTAAAAATGAATTCTCCATGATTTTATTTTTATTTTTAGAATTCTCATTTTTGGAGTAAGTGGTTTCCCTAAAATAAAAAGGAAAGTGATAAACTAATCTTTAATTTTGAAAAAGTGAAAAATAAAAAGACCGGGAATCTGATGCAGGTGGATGTGAGTTGAATTCCAACTTGCAATTGCAAAGCAACACCAATTTATTTATCTCAATTAAATAAAAAACAATATATATATTTTCGACGGTAACAATAATAATATTAATAATAATAATAATAAAATAACATTAACAAATCCTCAATAAAAAAACCTTAAAAAAAGGGAAGAATAGAAAGAGTTATTGCTGTTGTGTTTGGTGTTATGTTGTGAAACACACAACTTGCACTTCTCATACTTTGCAGAGAGACGAGAGAGAAAGCAAGAGAGAGAGAGAGAACCACCTCTCACTCCATCTTCACTCTCACTCTTCTACTGCCTGACCACCAGAACCTACAATGGACTCGCGCGCTCAGTATAATCCTCGTACCGTTGAAGAGGTTTTTAGGGATTTCAAGGGTCGTCGAGCTGGTCTCATCAAAGCTCTCACCACTGGTATATCTATCTCTCTATCTATCTATCTAACCAACCCAGTTTTTGTTTTTTTGTTTTTGTTTGAATCGAAATGGTTAACTTCGTTTTCTGGTGTAAAGTAATGTGCTTTGCGTGTTGATTTCGAGATTTTGAAGTTTGTTTTTCGATTTTGCTTTATGGGTCAACTGAATTTTCAAATGGGTTTTGTTTTTTCACATATCGCTGTTTTTGTTTAAGCGGTAATATTTGAAAGTTTCAAGTTTGCGTTTTTTTGAACTTTGTACTGTTTACAACTTAGCTAGCTTTGAAATGGGTTTTGTTTTTAAAGGTTGCTAGTATTTTATTTTAAAAAAAAGTTGATGTTTGGATGAAACTGATGATTGATGATGATACCTGATGGAATGATGATTTACTGTGGTTAATTTTTGTCTCATTTTGATGTGTATGATTCGTGTGTTATGAGGATGGGGAATTGAGTTTTGTTTGTTGGATGAAACTGATATGGTTTACTAGTACTGTTTTATTTATTTATTTGAGAATTGGGTTTGCTTTGTTAGGACCATATGTGAAACTCCTACTTGGGGTATAGAGTTTCTTAACTCTAAGAAACCGTCTTTATCGAGTTTCACCGTTGTAAATGTGATGATAGTTTTTCTACAAAAACCGGTCATTTTGGTTTTTCAGAAAATGCTACGGTAAAAGTAACCGATAAAGACGGTTTCTTAGACCGGAAGGTCGACCAAAAACTTGAACCAGAACAGATGTTGACCGTAAATAACAATTGAAAAACACGAAAAATTCAATCCAAAATCAACCTCCTACAGGGGTGACAGAGTAATGGGCGCCACCGGTCCCCGAATCAAAGAGCACACCAGGATGGAGATGCAGGAAGCCTCAGAATTGGCACGGAGTGAGAGAAAAAGGAAGATGCTGGCCTCGACGTGGTGGTGCAGTGAGCTTGTGATGATTATGAGAAAGAGAGATGATGGACATTGAGAGAGAGGGATACAGAGAGACAGTGAGAGAGGGAGAGGGGGAGGGATATAGAGGGTCTCTAAGAAAGATGAGTGATTGCGAGATACTAATGTATTTTGGAACCTTTTCATTTTTACACAAGATAACTCTTGTAATTAATGCTAGGCAACTCATTTTTAATTAATGTGACACAATTGATGAGTAGTGACATGTGTAACCTATTTTGAGTTCTTAAGGGTTGAACCATTGGAGTAGCAAATGTGCGAATGTGGCATCGTGGACCCCACCTAATGGTGAGATAAGAATCCAAAGCAGGTGTAAGATAGGAGATGCTCTGAGGAAGTTGCACACTTGCACTGCATTTATTTTTTCTTTCTCTTTTAGTTGCGGTTGACAAATGTCTCTCAGTACACCTTTTTTTGGACACAATCCTTTCAGTACACTTAACTTGTGTTTGCATTTCAATACTTGTATATGACATTTTGTGCTTCAATGTGGCCTTGAGCTTTTTGACTATGTTTCTTTTAAATTATATATATTAATGCTCTAAAATTTTTTCCTTGCTGATGAATTTTTCTGTCTGGTTATGCTGTTGCAGATGTTGAAGATTTCTATAATCAATGTGATCCTGGTAAGTTACAATCTCTTTTCATTTGGTAGTTATGTGCCGCATCATTTGTGTTTTAATATGAAGCATTGACAGTCCTGGGATTAAGTGTGTCCCGGTTTTGGACAAATGTCATGTTGGTGTCCAAAACATGCATGTCACCCATACGACACATGTCGGATAACCCAGAGTGTCCTAAAAAACTCCTTTTTTATTGCTCCGACACACCTTGGACACTCCTCAAATACACCATAGATTCATGCAATAATAATGGACAGCTCTAAAAAATTAGAACAAATTTTTTTTCTTAAAAGTAATATAATAGTATTTTAATTAGGTGTTTGAAAAATTATTATATATGAATGCCTTTTCACATACAAACAGCTTCATCTTAACGTTGATTACATTAGTTTCAGTTTTTTGGTAAGAGATGGATAAAAGAAGGTGAGATACTAGCATATCTTGTTTTGAATTTTTAAAAAAATTATACAATACATTATATGTGTGTGTGCTTGCACGTTGGTGTCCGCGTCAGAGTTTGTGTTTCATGTTTACAAACTATATTAGTTAGATGATCTTGTAAGTAAGTAACACCTATCGTAGTTTTTGCATCAAGCAACATTATAGTCATTTTCTTATCTTCTCGAGGCTCCTAACAGTATTATTTTCACTACAAATATAAGTATCATATTGCAGATCTTTTGTAGCTGCAAGAAATTTTTTGTAGAGAAATGGTTACTTGCCCTGTTGTAGAGGTTATAATAGGGCTTTACTTTTTCGGTATTCTATTTGGTACTTGTGTTTTATAAACCATTACTTGATTTTTTCAGATAAGGAGAATTTGTGCTTATACGGCTTTCCTAGTGAGCAATGGGAAGTTAATTTACCCGCTGAAGAAGTTCCACCGGAGCTTCCTGAGCCTGTGCTCGGAATCAACTTTGCTAGGGATGGCATGCAAGAAAAAGATTGGCTGTCTTTAGTTGCTGTTCACAGTGATTCATGGTTACTTGCTATTGCCTACTATTTCGGAGCCAGGTTCGGGTTTGACAAATCTGACAGGTATTTCATATTTTAACCATAAATCTTATCTGCATTTTAGTTCTCTTGTATATCGGTTTTCCTTATATATCTGTTGTTCATTCATGTACTCATGACATATATTGTGATGCAGGAAGCGCCTTTTCAATATGATCAATGAACTGCCATCAATATTTGAAGTTGTTACTGGTACAGCAAAGAAACAAGTTAAGGAGAAGTCTTCGGTTTCAAACCACAGTGGAAGCAAATCCAAGTCCAGCTCAAAAGTGGTAAATAATATTTTTCTACTCTAACCTATACATGACAGATACATCTACTTTTTATACATACGTCTGTGATACTGTGACGGTGAAGAGCTCTGATTGGTTTTCAAATGTCTGTTTTTAGATGCATGCCCTATTTAAAATTAAGCAGCTAGTTAGTTTTCTCATCTAATTTTTGTCTGGTGAAGCAGCGAGCTCCAGAACCTCAGGTTAAGCAAACAAAGGCATTGGAACCTAAAGACGAGGAGGAAGAACTGGACGAGGAAGATGAAGATGAACACGGAGAGACCTTATGTGGTGCATGCGGTGAGCATTATGGAACAGACGAATTCTGGATTTGCTGCGACATCTGTGAGAAGTGGTTCCATGGGAAATGCGTGAAGATCACACCTGCTAGGGCTGAGCATATCAAGCAATACAAGTGTCCATCATGCAGTAACAACAAGAGAGCTCGCCCATAATTATCACAACAAGGCTTGGATCGTTTTCTGATCGTGTTGTTGTTCTGTTGTTTCTCGATCTAGATGTTGAAGTTATTGGATAGTTTCTGTTTGGCACATTTCGTAGGTGTTTGTTTTTTTTCTAGTTTATGGTAGAATTGTGCTGTACTGTGCTGTGGTGGTTTTGTTGATGTTGTTGTCGGCTGCAATTCAGTTGATGACTTGTTGTGTTTGTTCAATCTGTAGTTTATTGTTGTTTATGAATTGTGGTGACTTTGGAAAGTGAAATCTTTTCCTCAATGTTAAAGGGGAAAACTAGGATAATGAAACAGAAATTTATTTTAAATGATGTCTTGTTACTTTCTTTGTTGCTTGCTAGCTTGGTAGTGGGACTGTGGTATCCCTCCAAAATTTGAAATTATGTAAAAAAAAAAGGAGTGAACTATAGGTTAGTATATTTTGGACTTAAAATTTAAGAAATTTCAATGAAGTTGAAAATTAACAATCAGTTTTTTTGAGACACTTCTGGATTGAGTTACACAGAGATTTATTAGCGATTGTTTTTCACAAATACATGATACACACCCTCTTGATTGTTTATGATAGAATATGAAATTGAGCTTTAAGTTATTTAAAATAATTTATGTTAGTTGGGCTTATCTTAGATATTATTTAGTTAGTCTTTTAATCTTTGGGCCTTTATGTTACTACCCACTATTGTCATCACTATATATGTACTCTTAACGAGAGAGTGGAAAGGAATCAATGAAATCAAAGTTATCTTTATTTTAATTTCCTTTACTTGTAGTGTTCTTCCTCTTTTAGTTAGAAAACCCTAATTTTATAGTCTTGATAGGAATCTTCCTATCAATTGGTGCTTTCATTCATGTACTCAAATTCTCCAATTGATTATCCTTATCACACACCTTCATTTCCATACTACTCCACCATAGACACCACTCCTACCACACCATCCTTTCCATCATTTCCATGGGAACTTTTTACACCTTGTTACATTCATGGATCATCATCACCAAGTTTGTATCCAAACCATGGGTATTCACCACATCCACCTAATCATAACTCATATTTATCCTATTCATCATCTCATTATCTATACTACTACAATAATTATCATCAACTCCAACCAACAAACACCTCTTCTACAATTTTTTATCAATATCAAATCCATTATAGAAATAGAAGAGATTTTCAGAAGTATCTCCAAGTGTCTCATTCCTCTTTTAAGAAAAAGAAACAAAAACAACTCAAGCCAGGAGATATGGAAAAGCAATTTTTTTCCCAACTCAAAAAAGTGTTGTTTCAAATCTCAGAATCAATCACGGATAGCGACGACGAGTTTGAACCATTGCCTCCTTCTCCCATCATCCAACTAAAACTGAAGCGTTTGAAAAAGGCATATAGGGTTTCCGAAAACCCCAAACCTTCATCTCCACCTAGGGTTTCTGAAAACCCTCTACCTTCATCTCCTCCTATCAAATTACCCGAAGTCGAAAACTATTCTGGTTTGGAGGACTCAAACGGAGAGTCTACCAACAAAATTGAAGGTTTGGCTGATAACAATGTCACTGAAACTGTCAAGGAAGATGGTTTGGGTTCTAGGAGGGTTTTGAAGTTTGATTCTGTCGATGATGAACGTGACGACAAGTCTACCGAGAAGACGACGGAAGAATTAGAGAAGAAAGAGAGTAAGAAGAAAAAGAAGAAGAAACAGCCGAAGGAATGTATCAAGCTGAGAATGAAGGAAGGAAAAATTGAGAAGGAAACACAGGAGACTCTCGAACAGTTTCGAGCTGAGTCCCAAAGACTTCTTCGAGAAACAAGAGATGTTGCGTTTAAACCTATTCCTCTGGTTCAGAAGCCAATTCCGTTGCTACCGCCTCCAAAGCCACCAGATCCTACTTTCGACATCAACAATTGCGTCACTCATCCACAATTTCCTCGGGTGCAGGTTCGTCTTTATGTTGTTGGGGCTATGGGTTATCCTTTGAGTTTTGCTGAGAGTTGGAAGGGGAATGATCCTTGTGTTAATTGGATTGGGATTACTTGTAGTAATGGGAACATTAGTGTTGTTAATTTTCAAAAGATAGGTAGCAGAATGCTTGATCCACTAGTGTCTATGCCTTCAAGAGATGGTGGGTTGACCGTCTCTACTTCTAGGGAAGATTATGCTTATCTTCTATTTCTGTGCCCAAGAAGAATAGATAGGATTGAAGTGGTAGGTGCAAGGCAGATAACAGGGGATGTTTCTTTTAGTGAAAGATTGGTTGAGGTGATTGAAGATGATTCTAGCTATTGGGAGGTGATGTCATCTGCATTGTCAGCTGGTTGGCTAGATATAGTGGTGAAAATTTTGCGGTTACACGAGTCTTACCAATTCGATCAGCTCAGCTACTGTGAGTTAGAAAATGGACTGCTGGAGGCAGTTGTTGTTCTTATTTCCATAAAACTTTCTTGTCAAATGTTTGATAGAATGATTCAACGAACTTTGGTATCATGGAATTCAATCATTATTAGTTCTTCTCAAAATGAAATTGTACACGAGGCTCTGAGTTTCTTCCATTCGATGAAGAAAGAAGGGTTTGAGCCAAATGGATTCAGTTTCACAGGTACACTCACAGCATGTAGCCGTACTGGATTGATTGAAAATGGACATGAAGATGTTGTTTCTTTTATTCCAACAACTGGTTATCTGTTTAGAAATTGGCCTATGAACATCCCTTTGATTCCACAAATTGAGATTCACACTTACTTAATTGTAATCCTAGCTGCTCAGTCCTTGATAAAAATTATGAGTGAAAATCTTCATTCACAGGTTGGTATTATTGTTATACACGGTGGCTGTCCAAAGAAAAGTCATGCTAATTTTTTAATTGAGTGTCGGATTCTTACAAGAAGATCTTTTGTGAATATGTATCGTGAAGCGAGCTATTATTGGTTATGTCTACTTATCTATGGTGCATGGTATTTAAGTCGTGAGGATTTGAAGACATTGGTGCTGCCACCACAGTCCTTGTTGTGTTTACTTGACAAAGGTCTCGCGAAGATTGCTGCATATATGGTTCAAAATTTTCTGTTAATAAACTTTGGTTATGGAATCTTTGGAGTAATGGTATCAGATGGTGGATTCTATAGGCAAGCAAGTGATATACCAAAGCCATTTTGGATATACTCGTTGCATTATATTTCTTTCCATAAATATGCATATCAAGGGTTGTTCATGTGGAAGCATACTCGACAATGGTGGTTGGGTGAGGATGCAATTAAGTGCATCTATGAAGAGGATTGTTGGAAAACTGCACAAATTTTAGAGTTTTTTTTGTTCAAGCAGTGGGATCCAGGAAAGAGTAATGTAGTCACAACAATTTAGCAACTTAAGTGTTATTTTACAGCCTTGAGGACAAGGTTGTTTTTGAAGGGGTTGGTAATGATAGAATATGAAATTGAGCTTTAAGTTATTTAAAATAATTTATGTTAGTTGGGCTTATCTTAGATATTATTTAGTTAGTCTTTTAATCTTTGGGCCTTTATGTTACTACCCACTATTGTCATCACTATATATGTACTCTTAACGAGAGAGTGGAAAGGAATCAATGAAATCAAAGTTATCTTTATTTTAATTTCCTTTACTTGTAGTGTTCTTCCTCTTTTAGTTAGAAAACCCTAATTTTATAGTCTTGATAGGAATCTTCCTATCAGTTTAGGGTAGAAAAAATTAGAGAAACATTATGCAATTCCTATCCTAGGCCAGACAACATCAAATGTTCTTTAATTCTTTGTTTATGAGTTGAAAAGAAATAGACAAAGAAAACCAATATCAGTCAAAGGCGAAATGAAGATTCGAAATTCAACCTCTGATGTAAAATGTGAGTCATATAAAATCGATCTATGTTGGAGGCGAGGATGGGAGAGACAAAACCTGTCTCCAATTCACCTTGTGTCATACCTAATCACATGTAAGAGGTAGGGATTGGAGAGACAAAATCTGCCTTCAATCCATATCGTCATATTTAATCACATGTTCGAGGCGGGGATGAGAGAGACAAAATCTGTCTCCAATCCATCTCATCATACTTAATTACATGTCTAAGGTCGATAATCAACCTCCAATCTATCTTGTCATACTTAATCACATGTCCGGGGCCGAGATGGAAGAGACAAAATCTGCCTCTAATCCATCTCGTCATACCTAATCACATGTTGGAGGCGGGGATGAGAGAGACATAACCTATCTCCAATCCATCTTGTTGTCTTGTCATACATAATTACATATTTAAGATTATAAGAGTCGTTTGATTAAGATACCTAATTATGTATTTATAATTATAAGAGCCGTTTGATTAAGATCAAACCGTCTAAAAATAATGCATGTTTTTATTTTGAAATTCAAATTTTAAATTTAGACTATTCAATCTTAACAATACATAAATGAGGAAATCGCTAAGACTATATTTGAAAATCATAAAATGAAAGGAATGGAATGAAGGGAACCATAATGAACAAGTCATTTAATTTTTTTTTTGTAAATTTTAGGAAGAAACAAAGTAAATTCCTCATAAATATGATGATAAGTCATAGAAATGAAACTCATATCATTCAATTTTACTCCATACGATTTTAAACAATTTAAACAATGGAATAACACTATATTCCTTTTCATACCCCCACATTGGAGAAAAGGTGTACTTTACGGAATTTGAGTTGATCCAACGGTTATTATCACAAAAATTTAGTTTCTTAACGGCTGCGATAAATATTTTTTTTTTAAAGATATAATTTTCAGTTGTTATTATTATTATTATCAATAAAATAGAACAATTTTTTAGGTGAGAAATGCGTTATCCTTTCTAGCGGGAAGAAACAACCACACTACCAGCAATGGTGTTGGTTTGTGCTTCTTCCACCCTTTCACTCACAAACTTTGTTCCTCTCACTTCTCAGATTCCAACAACACCTTTTGGTTCCTCTTTCCTATTCAACAACAGAGTTGCCAATGTTTCTGTTTTTGTTTGTCATGCTAAGAAGAAAATCAGTTTTGTTGATCGAATTCTTGATTACATTGAAGGTGTGTCTGGTTTATATTTTTTTGTTGTTCTTATAATAAAGTTTCATTTTTTATGTTTTTCCAGTTCTGGGTCTTTTTTGATTCTGTGTTGTGTTTTTAGGAGGTCCTAAATTGAGGAAATGGTATGGTGCACCTGGTCTCCTTGAAAAAGAGGGTACTTCTACTTCAGATGATGCTAGTGAAGATTATCCAGGTAGATTAAGCCTCTATTTAGATTCATAGAATTAGAATTCAACCTAACTCATTCCTATAAAACTGAGTTGTAAATTGAAGATTCCCCTACAAGATGATTTTGTATGAATGAATTAGGCTAAACTCCATTTCTATCATGGTATCACAAGCCTATCGATTTAGACCACCGTTTATATGGACATATATGAATGAGTTAGACCCGAGTGAAATTATTTTCATAACCATTTGAGAGGTTATGGAAACAAGCTGACAGTAGCTTAGCTGATTGACAGATTACACCATAAGCTATCTCCATAAGCTTTCTGAAACAGTCTCATTCGTGCTTATGTTAGTAAATAAATTCAAATAAGCCAATCCAGATAGACCGTAACATGATTCGTGTTGATATCTATAAATAAATGTTTATCTTTATGTTTGTATTTAGCTGGATGTGTTTTGAGTAATAGTGATTTTGTTTGACTCAATTGTCTAAAAGCAGAAGATGAAGTTAGGGATGCAGTCCTGGTAACAGATGGAGATAGTGAGATGGGTCAGGTTTGCTTGCCTTTTTTTTATACCCTATTCGCTTCACTTGATTAGTTGTTGCCAACATTGTAATAGTAGTTGCGTTGTGATTATTGATACTGCATAGAATCACAGTCAAGTTCAGCTGATGCGGTCTTAATCACATTCGCATTGCAACCTTGATGCCGTGGCTGTGATTATTCATATATGATGTTGTTTCCATAACATGTCATAGATTGATTGGCATGGATGACTGAATTTTGATTTGTGCTGTGTTTTTTGGTTTATGAAGATGGTGATATTGTCATTGATTGTGAACAAATCTCGAGTAAAGGCATTAGTAAAGGATAAACGAGTTGCTCTTGAAGCCTTTGGAAATTACGTTGAGGTAGCTGAATTTAATTAGCAGAACCGCCAACACATAGTAACTTTATATATTGTTTGTTTATACTTTCTCTATTTGTTCTTATATTCATATTATTGATTATATGATACTTGTCGCGAAGTCAATGGTAGGAGATACAGGCGACAGCCGATTCCTCAAGAAAGCTCTACGAGGAGTTAGCACAATTATATGCCCAAATGTATGCATAGCTTGTCATGTTTCCTCTTTAGACATGTTTGAACTAGCTTACGGTTTAAATAAATCATTCAACTGAAATAAGTACACCTTCTGGTCACTATTATAAACAACGACTCTCTTTTCAAATTCATTGAATAATTAATGTATCAGGTGTATATATAGACCAACCATATACATTAGTCATTCAATGAAATTGAACGGAGAATATTTGCTTATAATTGTGACCAGAGTGGTATTTAGTTTCTAATTCATAAAGAAGACCTAAGTTTGTATCGGTTATCCAAAGTTAAATGGTTGAATGATTTCATTCCTTTTCCAGGAGGGTTTTATTTCTAGTGTTGGGAGCCTTCAAGGGGTAAAGCATGTGATCCTCTTATCACAGGTACTTTTTTCTTAAGATACAGTATTCCCTAGCACTACAAAGACAACCTTAGTTTTGTTTTAACAAAGTTGCAGTTGTCAGTTTATAGTGGTAAAATTGGAATTCAATCTATGATGAAAAGCAATGCAAAGAAATTGGCTGAGCAAGATGAGTCTGTATTGAGTAGCTCAGGAGTTCCTTTCACCATAATCAGAACTGGTGAATTACGAGATACACCTGGTGGAAAGCAAGGTTTTACCTTTGACAAGGTACACTCTATCAGCTTTAATTTCCTAGACTCTATCACATAGACACGTGAATAGAATGCGCTAGACGTTTATCATTAGATAAGATATACGTGTCTCCTACTTATATATTTGTTTGTATACGAGAACAGGGTTGTGCAGGTAGCGGAAATATTAGTAAAGAAGATGCCGCATTTGTATGTGTAAAAGCTCTGGAGTTTGTTCCACAAACTGGATTCATATTTGAAGTGGCCAATGGGGAAAATAAAGTTTCAGATTGGAAAGAGTGTTTGGCTACATTGATGGAGAAATCAAGTCAGCAACCTCTTTCGTGAACAATCATAAGACATGCAGTGAAAATATGGCTATGTTGATAAATCAGAACAAAATTTGAGTTTGTGTTTTGACTCTGTTCTATTGAAATTGAAATGAGTAGTCCAATCCTCAATATGTTGGTTTGTTTACTGCAACAAGTCCAAGTTCCTGTATCCTGTATTTATTTCCATTAAAAAAAGCGCCATTTTCACTTTTTCCTTTATGTGAACAAAATTATTGTTTTTTGGGCTAGAACTAGAACCACACGTTTCAATGAAGTTTTTGTAATTGTTGCATCTTAATATTGTATTGAGACAGTACCATAACTTTCTAGCAAAGCTGTGATTAAGAAACAAGTGACTACTTGTTTCATAAGCTTGTTCACAGATACTGCAGATAGAAACTGTAATGCAACCACAAATTCATAATTGGTCATTTGTAGGTATTTTGTGATGAAATAAACGCCATATAAGGAAGAATTATCAAAGTGATTAACAAAGTGGCCACATCCAAGCTGTGATGAGTTCTAGACAAGATTTATCAAAGACTTCTCACCAATTTCCAAATCTCTTTGCAAATTGTTGCAACATGAAATAGGATTCGGGTTTGATACTGAGTGTACCAAAGCCTTTGAACCTTTGAAAAAACCCCGATCACAATATCTGTTATCTTTGCTTTAGACTGGGAGAATCCATTTGAATTCATGTGTGATGCAAGTGATTATGTTGTCGGTGGCAGTTTTGGGCCAAAGACATCGCAAAGTTTTCCACTCTATCTACGATGATTGTATAATCGTGATTAAGCTATGAAACACGGATACCCCAAACACGACACTAACACCGACACGACAACATCGATAATAAATTGAAAAATGAATAAATTAAAAATAATTACAAGTGTCCGTGTCCGACACGAACAAGTCATTTTTCAGAGGTGTCGGTGCTACATAGATTAAGATTCAGTTGAAATATAATATTGTATTTACTTCCACATATCTATAAAAATGCTACAACATCTAGTCACATATCTACAAATTTTAATCAAATATATCATCGAGCATTCTTTATATCTAAATTATAGATCAACTTGCATCATTGAGTCTAAAACTTTATTTTGCATGTTGTCAACCAAAAATGTAATATTTTTATATTTACTCAAATTATTTGTATAAAGATATTGAAATTTAGAACATCAATCAATCTTTGTGAGAAAACTATTTAACTCACACAACATCCTCCCTTCTTACTTAAAAAGTAAGACAAAAGGAAAAATCAGAGAATGGTGTTGGTAGTCCCATCGCTTGTGAGAAGTTTTATATGGAGGCTATTTTGAGATTTTCTTCAAATAAGATTAAGTGAAAAAAAAGAAGTTAATTTCGATATAAAAAATGCGTTAAATGTGGTGAGACAGGCAATTTCTTGGCACCTATTTGTCACTTGTAATTTATCTATTGAAATTTGAAAATCACTTAGTTTGTGAAATTTTATGGAACCTCATATTTTACATGCAGATGATATGGTTAATTTGTTTTTAGTATAGAAAAAGTTATCAGAAATGCAGAGTAATATGTGAATATGTGTGTGCGTGTGTGAAGTATTTGAAAACTTCAAAAAAATTTATAAATTTTTTGAGAAATATTGCTGAGTATCTCTAATGTTTTACCATAGAGCTACTGCATCTTTCTAAGACAATTTCTTATTGCACCTTGTATAACAGGGGCGTTATGAAAATCTCAAAAGTTAAATTTGGAGATACATCTCCAAACGCACTAAATATTATTTTTTGTTTAAATTTAGTTCGAAAATGAATCTTCGAATTCACTCTAGGATAAATTCGCAGTTATATCTCTGAACTATGTGTGGAGTTAATTTGGAGATGCATTTTAAAATTAGTGTGTTTTTTTCAAAACCAGTTTACTAAGATTGTGGTGTTTTCAATCCAAACTAATTTTAATTCGATTAAAATTGCCGTTATTTACTTCAATGATTAATAAAATGAATATTATAGAACCGAGTAATGCGTTAATAAGACCAAATATTATAGAAATCAAATATAATAGTATAACAATTGTTCTCCAAAAGTCGATGAAAAATAAACAAAATACAATAAAAAACATAATCTATTTCAAATGCTAATGCTAGCTAATGCATTAAAACTAACCTATTTGAGCTAATACACTAATTAAAAATTAAAATAAGCTAAATGAGAAACTTACTCAAAAATGTGTTGATGAAGGTGTAAAGTGATCTTATGTTGAATGCAGTAGTTAGATGGAGTTAAGAATGACAATATATAAGTGGGAACTGGAAATGGGTAGAGTGAGGTAGAGAGAAGAGATAGGTTTGAGTTTCAAAAAAATGGAGAAGAGGGAGAGAGAAGAGAGTCTGTTGCGAGCTATAAATATGCTCACCTAGTTCGGAGATGTATCTCTGAAATAATTTTTTGAATTTAAAATAAGGTTTATTCAGAGATGTATTTTCAAACACACCTTACAAAGTCCTTTGAAGATACATCTCCGAATTAACCTATATGAATAAATTGGAGATTTTGTGCATCTGGAGATACATCTCAGACATTTAAGAAATTTCGTACAGGACTTGAGAGAATATACAAGGGTGCAATGCAAAATTACCTTTTTAAATCAATGGAAGAAATTATCAAGTTATTTCATAGTCAAGTGCAACTTGGTTAACAAATAAAATGTTATTTTAATTTTTTTTTGTTTAGAATTATCAAACTCTTTATTATTTTTTCCCTTCAAACTTTTTTAGAGTTTTCTAGAAGAAAAAAAATAGGGGATTTTTGTTCGCATTCTTAGTGATGCTTACCCGCCATGGTGAAAAATTAGTAATATCTCTAAAATGGTTTAAAATAAAAGATTTATTAAAATATGTGAAATTTATAACAAACTCACCACCTAAGAGAAAAACTTATTGTCCTGAAGATTAATTTAAAACTTAATATCTAAATTCTCCACTAAGTTGTAAAATAAACACACTATCACGAATTTCAAATATATTCAGGAATTAGTCTAAAAGTTAACTTTCAGACTCACATTTCCATCAATTCTTTAATAAAATGGAGTTATCTCACTTATGAAGTGTTTTGACATATATTAGGGTAGTTTAGAAATTTAATTCTAGACTATGCCAAAGAATTTTCGAGTTTCATAAGGCGACTCTTCACTAAAGATGTGAAGAGCAACCCAACAAAAAAGAATGCAGTCCATGAGTTAAGTATAATAGTAAGCTATATGACTAATCCTCAAGTTCATGATCTAACATCATCTTGTATTGTTAATTCTAGTTTAATAACAATACGAAAGACAAGAGTTTTTTTAATCATATTTAAAATCATTCTTTTTCTTTTGACAAGTGACATGTTCATAGCACTAGTGCTTCAAGCCTTCCACTAGTTAAGTTGTAACTTGTAAGCTACATAATGAATCTTAAAACTCAATAAAACCAAGATGCACCCATCAAGACTGTCAGAAGTTGAATCTTGTCCAAAACGAACAATGCTTAAAACAAAACATGAATTCATTTTAGCACTCCTTAATGTTGCATGTCAATTTAGTGTATAACTGACAGACAGCATTATTAAAGACTTCCACATGTATGGAAAAAATAAACCCTAATTTATAGGATGAGATTATTTAATTGATTGGTGGGCCTAAACCTAGAGAAAACAACAATTTTAGTCTCTTCAAGACTATATAGAGAATAATGTCATTTCAAAAGGGAGCTAGCTACTATGTAGTAATTTTTTTTTGGGATAATGGACTAATATGTAATTTCCTAACTTAGCAGTGATCTAACTAACTCCTCTGGTCCACCTTCTCATCATGTTGGTAACCCTACCAATCCAACATTCAACTAAAGTTATCCACAACTAACCTAATCTAGCTATATATAATATAAAAATACAAAATGCATACAAGTTGAACCTAACCTAGCACTAAATAAAATAAAAATGCATTCAAGTTGTTCCCATTTTCTGATAACTAATGAGTAGAGATCCTAGCAATTTCTTTAAAGCACTTAATAATGTCACAAAATCTAGAAATGTTTCTTTATAAACCCTAAACTATAGTCTATATCATAGATCTATAACATATTAGGTATCAATGAGTATAAAAATACATCAAAGTATCTTGAATGTTGTACTCAACTCTGTTCTTTAAGCCTTTTTAATAGATAACATGATAAACCGGCTTCAAGTTGAAAACCAAAACTACACAATATTGAAATCCACTGGATTCTTAGCTACTAGATGCTATTTTAATTTGAAAACTGATAGCTACCCATTTTTTAAATCAGAGGGGCACATGATTAACAAAAGAAACTTCCAAATTAGCATGAAGCATATGCATGTCTTTAATGAGAAAGAAGAAATGTAATGTGTTAGAAAAAAAGAATTTATTTATATATACATCTGCAATGACTTACATTGATCAAACAGTCATGCTAGCTAACCCAAACAGAAGGGAAAAATGAGACAAGAGAAAAGACAAGAGCAGAATTTAGACAAAAGAAGAGGGGAAAAACCTCTTTCCCTCTCTCTGTGTTCTTTGTTGTTGTAATTATATCATTCATCATGTCAAAACATCTTGACTCTTTGCAGAAAGTCGTTTAAGCAACTCATAGGTTGTGATCATTGTTGTTGCAGACACTGACATTGAAGCCCATCTAGGTCCTAATCCTCTATAACAAGCCGTCCAACCGCCTTCCTTAACCAAACCTCTAACCGTCTGCATCACAGTTGGTCCACGGCGGCCATTCTCATCGCCGTCCAAGACTTGCAGCCTTGTCTTGATTGTATCCAATGGCATAGTAATCAACGCAGACATACCTCCCGCCATTGCTGCACTGACCCCCTGAACAGCCATAATCGTTTTCGTATCCGGCCTCAATGCATTAGTCCCGTTGTTATTATCACTCCCCTCCCCACCTTTCTTGCTACTCAAGTAATATCCTACTCCACCCCAAACCATCCTTTGTGTAACAGAATATGATGCCCACCATACTGCATTACTAGGCGCATACGTCAAAACCGATATCCCAAAACCTCTATACAAACCCCTAGGACCATCCGTCTTAACAATTTTCCTAAACGCATCAATTCCATTCACATACCTAACCGAAGAACCCTTAGGATCACTCGATTTACAACCACCTTGAACCATCAACCTTTGGCTCACAACATCAACCGGGGTCCACACAAGCTGAGCCGCCAAAGCTGCAGTCAAACCAGCAACTGCATTAGCAATCGCAGCAGCAGTCGGTTCAGCAAGTCCAAAACCAACCGTAGCAGTCCCCACATTACTCTTAGTAACCTCAAGTGCAGCCATATATAAAGCTCTAGCAGGAATCGTACCCATCAACGAAGTACCAAACCCACGATACAAAGCTCTAAACCCCTCGCCCTTAATCAACGAAAACGTAGTCTTGATACAAGAAACCTGAGATTGAGCAACTTGTTGCCTAGTTTTCAACACAACAACCGGATACAATGTCGCTGAAACACCAGAAAATAAAGCAGCACCAAGGAAGAAAAACTTCGATTTATCAAGCATTTTCCAATCAATTTCAGCTGGGACATGAATCTCTCCCTCTGATTCATCCTCAGCAACAGTCATGCTCATTTTAGCCACTTTCACAAACTCAAACCCAAAACCAAAATCTATTTTTTTTTATCTTACTTCAAAAACACATTCAAACCCTAACACTATCACTATCACAATTTCACAAACCCTAACTATACAAAAATTCCCAAATCCAGCAAAGAAAATTGGAAACTAAATATGACTGTACAAATTCCGCAGATAACAACAACGTAGTAACGTAAATTGGAATCGAAATTACTTTGAAACAGAGTTACGAGAATGATGAAATGGGGTTAATTTTTCTCCTTTTGTGAAACCAGGTTTTGGATCGAACATGTGAAACAATAAATAGATCTAGCATTTCCAAATCAAGAACGAGAGTGTCATGGAACGGTTCATACCGGAGAGTTTATCTATCACGGCGTCGCCGGCGACGGAAAGTTGGAAGCATGTCGGAAAATTGGTGGCAAAATCGGCGTCGGAGAAAGATATATGAAAGTGAAGTTCAAAATTTTGAGAAGGATTACCGGAATGAGAGGTGGATTTGAAGGTGAAAATGGAGGTGGGAGAAGGACACGTGTCAGTTGTGGATTAGAGCTAGGTTTTGTTGTTTGTTATAGTTTTTTAATTTTATTGTTTGTTCGAGATAGAAAGTTAAATGACGTGGTAATCCTTATCCATTAATTGTTGGATTGAGGGGTTTTAAAGAAATAGTGTAAAGAAAGTTGGTTTAAGTATGCATTTAATATCATAAGTCTAATCATATTAGTTTTAATATTTTAATTATGTTTTGTTGACTTTCGTTCGATTTTGTTTATTCTTTCACATAATTTTATTCAAAATAAATAATGCATCACTTCTAAACTCTTACAAATTATTATATAAAAAAATTAGTGAATTGCTAAAGAGACACTATAGAGTACTACAATACTAGAAGTATCTTCAGACGTATCATAAACACATTCGTTTTTAAATTAGATTTTAAGGTTATGTTAAAATAAATTACGAAAATGCATCTCTGTCTATCTTATAGAGATGCATATCCGGACGCTGTTTTATCAAAAGGACGTCTAATCCTTTATCCTTTCTCACTTTTCAAAATACTTTCTCAAACTGAACGTTTCAACTCTCAAACTCACATCGTCTCAAAATCATTCAACTCACTTCAAATCTTCTTCCATCAACATCAAATTGGTCAAATAACTTACTCAACATCAAACTTAACTCACGTTTGGTAAATTTTTTATTTTCTTTTTAAATTTTAATTTTTTTATATACATTTGTAGAAATTGCATTGGGTTATATAATAGGTAGTTTAGATATGTCATTTACATGAACAATGTGTTTGATATGTTGTTTTATTGATCAATACATTATTTTGGATGTTGGCATGGATTGCATTTTCGCCAATGACATGTTTATGAGCTGCAAATCTTACAAAAATGCATCTCTAGAATTTTTTAAACGTTTTGTTTCTCAGAATCCGGAGATGCATCTCTGTAATTTATCTGTCTCCCTTTTTTGCTCGACCTGATTGTTTTTCATCTATTTAATGGTTATGTAGTTTTCTTTTAAGGCATTAGGCTGATAGGTAAGATAGATTGACGAATGACAAAGTTGCATATCATGCATTGGTTCGAAGGGAAAGATCGCAAGCCTCGTAGACACCTAGTGTTTCTAGCTCAGTCGTTACAGGGCGTTAACTTCTAGGGCTCGTCCATCTTTGACTTCGTCATCCCATAGGAGACAAGTATCATCTACTAAGACACAGGAGGACCCCGAGTCTCCGCATGAGGCACATGAGGTTCCTCAGGCACCTGGAGCCCTGCAGGAGGCACTCGACACCCCCACAAGGGTTTGGAGGAGGCCCGTTTGACATATCATTGTTTCCTTTATACCCGCGCCATTCTTCCAGACATGTCTGGGACAAAAAGGTAAACGATGAAAATAAAATGAAAAATGTCTCTTCTTCATCTTACTTTGAAAGACATGTCTGGCGATGATTTATTTATGTTGCAGGATCGTGATGCTTTAAAATTTATTAACCATGGTCAGAAGATTACGAGTCTATAGGCGCCTAATCAGCAGTGGTTTCAAGATGTATTGCATCTGGGCTGAGAGACTTGATGGCAAGACCAACTATGCTACAGTTAACCATGATATGTGGTGTGTATTTGTATAGAGATGACACTCAAAGACGTCATCATTTCATCTCCTAAATAGTGAGATGTCTATCAAGTTATACAGTGTCTCGTGCCAACTACATCTTTTGATCAAGGGAGACTGTTAGACAATGACAAGATTACCAGAAATGAGCCGCTGGTGATGTTGGAAGATTATTTGGGAGTTTACCCAGAGGAAGCCGTGAGGGAGATAGAAGCTTCCTGAGGGGCTCATGCTAGGTTTAGATTCTCGAAAAATTTGTATACATAATAAATTCTTAATACAGAGCAGATTGTTGGTGATGATGACCAGGTTTCACAGCATAGAGCATACGCTATGAGAGCATACATGTTTTATTTGGTTAACATGTCCATTTTTATGACCAATAGTGCCACATATGTAAATGTGGTATACTTGCGATACTTCGATGACTTGGAGAAGATCCATGAGTAGAATTAGGGACCGCTTGTTTGGTCAACATGTACTCCAAGTTAGTCGAAGGATGTATGTGGAAGACAAACCAACTGACAAGCATCATCACACTATTGACAGTAGTATTTTTGCAACATTTAGTGTCATTTTGTAACATTTTTTTCTACGTCCATTTCTGAATCTTCTACTAATTATTTAAACTTAACATTTCCAGGTTTGCATTCTCCAACGCTTCCCACACATATCCTAACGGTCATATATGCCTACCTACAATGATGATATTCCATGTGCTTATACATTCACCCCACTCAGAGGGATCCAGAAGATAACTCCATACATAGTGTATCTTATCTTCATGGTAGTAGAGGATATACATTTTCATACATTCGTCAATCACTGTGAGACTCGTCCTTTGGATGACATTGTCTTCTACTCTGGATGGTTTTTTTGCAGTTCATGTTTGACATATACTCATATGCCTGAGCACGTCATGCGATAGTTTGGCTACTTGAAGTTTATTCCTAGAGACCCTTCAGAGTCTTCTCCTTCCGCTATGACACATAGAGATATGGATACCATGTTTAATGATTATCTTTATCTTATTGTACCGTATGAGGCCTAAAGTACCCAAACTCCTAGTGATTGGAGTGTTGTACACGACTACATTTTGTGGCATTTCAGAGTGTCACATCCTTATATGGTACCAGATGCTCTAAGAGATCCACCTATGTTACGTACACGCCAAACGCTAGGATCCAGGATACAAATCAAACAATCCTACACTAAGCAAAGTTACTAATGTATGTGTTTAGTTTCATATGTGTACTACATCTAACTTTAATATTTTGGATAATCACCTCTGTCACCTCATTATCCATAGGCTTTTTATAAAAAAAACATCTCATTTCTACCTCACTATATTTCGTATACGATCTTCGCAAGGGCTAATTTCAAAACAAGTTGATGCCAACCCTTTTTCCTTGTTTCTTTAGCAATCTATTGACTCTCTGCATTCCAACCCACTGGATTCCTTTTAATATGCAGCCACTTTAGTATATGTTTCCATATGCCTTTTTTTCTCACATTTAAAGAACAAATGTGTTATAGTTTCATCATGGTCACAGAAGAAGCATTTTTCTCAACACTGGTTCCAAATTTTTCTAACCTATCCTTGGTGGGCAGCCTTCTCATAGGTGCCATCCAAAGGATAAAGGTTGCCTGCGGTCTCGCATAGTTGTTGGGAAGGATATTCTTCCATTCTACTTGGGCTCTATCTCCACACAACTCTTTATACATATCACCTATTTTGTACCTCTGTTTGTGCATAACTTCAGCCCAATAAGTTTTACTCATCATTTGGTCTCTAGATTTAAAAATTTTCCGCAAAATCCAAGAGCTTTTTTCCATTATCTTCCAGCTCATAATTTATTGCCCTTTAAAATATTAGGTGTCCAACCAACATATCCATAATTTGTCAGGTTTCACGTGAATGTTCCACAACAGCTTACAAAAGGAAGCGTTGTTCCATGTTTGTAAAGAGGTGATATTCAGGCCACCTGCACTTCTCGGTTCACAAACTTTTTCCCAAGAAATAGGAGCTTTCCTTGTTATCTCATCCGATCCACTCCAAAGATAACTTCTGCATATTGATTCAATTTGTTTCACAACTTTTTGAGGAAGTGGGAACACTTGCATCCAATATGTTGTGACAACAAAAAGAACGCTCTCGATCATCTGGTACCTCCTTGCATAAGTCAATAGTCTAGATTTCCACTGTTTTATCTTACCTACAATTATGTCAATAAGAGGTATGCATTGTTGGACTGTAACTTTTTTACTCGACAACGACACACCCAAATATTTGAAAGGAAGTATTCCCTTAGAGAATCGTGTAGCTGCCATAATATCCTTCCCTTCCTTTACATGAACTCCACCAAAATAGAGTTTGCACTTTGCTGGATGAGCTTTGAGGCCTGTAGCTTGCGAAAACTTCTTGAACTCATCCATCATAATCTGAACTGATATTATGTCCCCTCTTGTGAACATAATTTAGTCATCTGCAAAGTTGACATTCGTAATGTTTAACTTCTCACAACGAGGGTGGTAATTGAAATCTAGGATATGTTTAAGATTCCTCAAGCAGCGGTATAAATATTCCATAATAAGCACAAAGAGCAAAGGGGATATAGGGTCCCCTTACCTTAGTCATCTCCTAGCTTTCAACAACCCCGTAACTTACCCATTTATTGCGTACCTGTAGGAAACAAAATTGACACACAACATGATCTAGTTAATGAAAGTTTCAGGGAAATTCATTTTCCTGCATTATGGATTTTAGAGCAGTCCATTCCATCGTATCGTAAGCTTTTGGATGTCCATTTGTATGGAAAATCGAGGGGAGATGTGCTTACGATTGTAACCTCTCAATAATTCATGAGCCATTAGAATGTTGTCATGAATAACTCTACCAGGTATGAACACCGATTGGCTTACATCAACAATTTCATTTATCACCTTGCCAAGTCTTGTTAAAATTTTTGAGATGAATTTGTAGATTGTGGTACAACAAGCTATTGGCCTCATACCCTTCATGTATTTTTACTCAGGAGTCTTAGGAATCAGGGTTACAAGGGCACAATTTGCAGTAAGATAGAGCTTATTTTGTTCAAAGAACTCCTGTATGGCAGCCATCAAGTCCACTTTAATTATGTCCCAAGTATTCTTGAAGAACTTGGAGTTGAATCCATCAATGCTAGGGGATTTTGTCTCTCCAATTCCATTGAGTGCATTCCAAACTTATTTTTCAGTGACAGGTTGTAGAAAGCTTCTTTTGCTCTCCTCTTTTAACTACGGGCCAATTCGAAGAGCTATAATATCCACATGTAGTAGTCTCTTTGTAGCAGTCCCCCACCAAGTTTTTATAGAAGCTCAAAATCTCTTCTTCTATATCTTTGAACTCAATGATGATGCTTACATTGCTATCCACAAGTTTATGAATCCCTTTTTTGTTTATTCTTCCCCTAATAGTTTCATGGAAAAACTTGTTGTTTCCATCACCAAGCTTTAGCCAATTAACTTTTGCTCTTTGCATTAAATTTTTTTCCTCTTCCTCCGTGGCTTGAATCAACATCTCAGTCCAATGATTTCTTTCCTGCATATACTCAGTATTGAGAGGAGCATCTGCAAGTTTCTCTTGTACTTGGTTGAGTTTACATTTATACTCCTGAATTTTCTGCACTTCATTGGTTATTCTTCTACTCAAAGTTCTTAGGCAAGGCTGCAACCTTTTGAGTTTTCTCCAAAGGATAAACATAGGTCTGCCATGTTCCTCTTTGGCCCAACTTCTCCTAACAATATCCTTGAAGTCAGCTTGATCAACCACAATATTTAAAAACTTGAACTGCGAGTATTTTATGGCTTGAAAGATTTGATGTCCTAAAGGTTTCACTTTAAGGGGGAATGGTAAGATATGTGGGTAATCAGCACCTCTATTTCACATTCAGGATATTGCAAAAACCAACTCCTATTGCATATGGCTCTATCAATCCTGGAATAAATAGTTCTAGAGGCATGTCTGTTGGACCAAGTAAAATGTGCACATTTAGTCTCGTGTTCATAAAGGCTGGCATCTATCATCATGTTCTCTAGTTCTTCAAACTCTATCACTTGAGCAAGGTTTCCATCGATCTTGTCATGTGCCTCGCTATTTGTTTAAGGTCCACCAAAGAAGTTTCCTCTTGATTGGTTGATTGTATGCATAAATTGTAGTCATCAACCATAATTTTTTGCCAGCTATATCAAATACTTCATAGTGGATAAATTGGTCAGAGCTACTCTTCATCTTTATGTCATACATGTTTTCCTTCCAAAGCACCCAAATTCTACCATTAAGATTATGGTCATAATTATTTATATATTTCCTGTCTTGTCCTAAAGCTTGTATGACTTTAGAAGCATTATTCTTTTTTACTTTGGTTTCCAGAAGAATCACACAAGACACTTGCAGAGCATTGAGATGGGCTGCTATCTCAATATGACTTGCTTTCTTATTCAAGCCCCTGACATTCCTTGATGGATCCTCCTCATCCCCAAGGATTTCAAAACCATTTCTGCAGCCAATCAGAGGAACTCTTGTAATAAGTACTGGTACTTCCTCTTCCATATGCCATTTGCCTTTACTTCTGTTTGAAGAACCTACCGTTGTCCATGCCTGGTGTTCCTCCTGCTCAGTTGTGATGCTGTCTGCTCCTTCCTTTTCCTCTATTGGATGCTGTCTTGCTATCCACTTCTTCTTGACTTGAGTTGTTTCTTACTTGACCAATTTTTTCCTTTCACAGTCATGTTCCACCCTATTGCAGGCCTTACAAAAAGGGGGTTTCCATTCATATTCTACTGGTTGGAGGAGTTTACCACCCTGCAGATCTCTGATGGTAATGGTTTCCTTTAGTTCAGTTGTGATATCCACCTCAATAAGCACTCTAGCATACGATACTCGAAGCTTCTTAGCCGTACACTTATCTGTCACCATAGGTTTTCCAATTGTAGTTGCAGTTTTTCCTATACTGCATTCTCCCCAGTAAATCAAAGGCATTTGGTGGAAATTTACACGAATTGGCATCACTCTAATAACATCTTCCTTGAGATTGAAATTTGGTTTCCACTCATGAAGAAACATAGGTTTTCGAAAAATGGTATAAGGTCCTCTTCTAAGTACTTCTTCCTTATCACTCTTTGTTTTCATTTTGATGATAAAATATCCTTCCTCATTGTAGAATAATTCTGGGAGTGTAACAAAATTCCAAGTATGCGCATAAATTTTTTGACCGCATTCATAGATAAATCCCCCATGACATATATGATTAAAGAGTTTTCCCAGAATACCAATTCAGATACAATGTCCTTTTCTTCTATGATAACTTCCATTTCCCCACCTACAATAGAAGGAGATGCAAAATCTATATCAAGACCATTAGTGCAAAGTCTATTACTTCTAATGACTTCAACCCATGGCTGATTGTCCTTCGCTTTTGTATCATCTGCTTCTTGTGTTTCTTCTTCAACTATGGGTTCCAGTATTGTTGTCGTCGTTTTCAAGAGTAAACTTGTAAGGTGAACATTGATTCCTTTCAACTGGGTTTCTGGTTGAGGTGAGAACACTCTCACGCTTGCCGGTGGAGTCGTCACCGCCTGTTTCCTTGGCCGGTCACGAGTCCGCCCATTGTTCTCAAAATCGCCGCTCTGCTAGGGTTTTTTTCTCTTAACTGGATCTTATAGTTTATTTAAACTATTTCCCCTCTTTTTAATTAGTTTAAAAATTCTAATTTTACAGTCTTGGTTGGTGAATAACACATATAAGAAATAAATAAACAAATAAAACAAAATATTTTGGAAGGAATCAACATTTTTATTTTAAAAATAATTTATACAAATTTATGTATTATTTACATAAATTAATATTAATATTGATTTATACTTTTAGTTGATATATCATCTAATATGTAAATTTCAAAAGTCTTTTGTCACTCATCCTAAATTACATGCAGTAATTGTTTTTACATATCAATTAATGACATACATCCTATTAACTCTAAATAACATATATTCCCTCTATTACCTACGTTTTCATCCAACAAATTAATTTATTAATGTGTATATCGAGTACATTTGAACTCAAGTGCTAAGTTAGTGTTAAACCTTCAACAAATTTTTGTATAGTTAATCATTACTAAATAGATTAAACATATACAAACTTAAAGAATTTTTTTTATTTAATATAAAATATTATTGAAAATATAAGTATTTTATATTTCACAGGGCAAATCCTAATTAAACTGAATCAATTTATTTTATATAAAATTATTGAAAATATAAGTACTTTATATTTCACACTTAATGCAAATTATATATATATATATATATATATATATATATATATATATATATATATATATATATATATATATATATATATATATATATATATATATATATGAGGAGGATATATTTATTCAAAGAGTAAGTTATTATAACTTACTCCACATCTTGACCATTTATTCTTTTCAATCTAATGGTTAAAAATAATAAGTAATTAAATATGGAGAGAGAAAATTATTACTTATATATATAAAGGAGGGATCAAATTACACTCGAAGAGTTACACCACAAGTTACACTCGTTCAATAACTTCATTTTAAATTAATATTTTTTAAAATTAACCGTTGGATTGAAACATATATAGACCATACCTATCATATAGACCATATAGAACATACTATCATATATTTTTTAATACTAGAAAGACATATTTTTTTGTAAAAGTAAATATAAATAGTTAGAAAAGTATTAATTTTGGTTTTAATACTAACAAGTATATTTCACACAAGTGTCTTTTGTTCTCTTTTCACAAATATGTATAAAAAGAAGAAATAAAATAAAATAAAAGAATAGAGGAAGACACGAGACAATAAGAAATTTATTTATGTTGGTGCATCTAACTTTTAAACCGTAAATGATGAATTATATAAATATTTTTTAAAAAATAATGAATTATTTTTAAATTTTAGGCGGATATTTAAACAAGTTTGGTAGTTTTATAGATTAAGATATAGTTATGAATACAATGTGTTAAAATTTTCAATCACTCTGTATTTATATCATATTTCATGTTTGTTCTCATATGATCTGTATGATTGTACAAGTTATATTTAATATATGAAAATAAATAAATAAATAAATAAATAAATAATTTTATAAAATATATTTTAGGTGTTATACATGTAGTTGGTGGCTTATTTGGTTATTAATATATGACTTAAAGAGTCATATTTAGTATATGATAATGATAGAGAATCGGTTGTGTGTGATTAGTTTAATGTTAAATTTTATTTATTTATTTATTTTATTATAAACTTGGTATGCATAAATTTGCTAAGTTGCTGAGTAGCATATGTAATATCTGGCCTTGTGGTGTTAAGGTAAAGAACCAATATGACCTCTTTGGAGTTTAATTGAAGAGTCAAGTAGTGTAGCTGCAGGTTTAGAACCAATAAGACCTGACTCTTGGAGAAGATCAAGGCAATATTTTATTTGAGATAGGGTGATGCCTTCTTTGGAATGAGCAACCTTGAGCCCTAAGAAATATTTCAGCAAGCCAGATCCTTAATGCTAAAATTGTTGTCTAAACAAGATTTAATTTTGGCAAATTCTTGCATAGAGTCACCAACCAAAATTATGTCATCGACATATACCAAGATTGCTGTAAATGTGCTAGAAGTTTTGAGAGTGAACAAAGAATAATCAGAGGCAGATTGTGTGTATCCTTGCTGAATAAGCAGAGCAGTTAACTTTTCATACCACTTATGACTGGCTTGCTTTAAACCATACAGACTCTTCATCAATTTGCAAACCTGATTTGATTTATCACAAAGAACACCCTCTGGTATGTTCATATACACATCTTCTTGTAAATCACCATGTAAAAATGCATTATTTGTTAGACGCTGGCCTTAGGATCTAGAGGGGGGGGGGGTGAATAGATCTTAAACAGTTTTGCGGAATTAATTGAACTTTAAGTGGAAGTGATTCTGAATCGACTCGCGTCTATTCCGAACCACTATTGAAACGATTGTATATGTGTTAAAACCACTAACCAGCTTGAGATAAACGATAAGAGAATACACTATAGAATCAATACGTCGCTCTATTGAAAAACAATTAACTTCTTATATGATGAACGACGTTTGCAATGCAGTAATGGTGAAAGAAGCAAAAACACAAACACTTGGTGATAATGATCAAATTGATGGTGATTCAATGTGTGATGGATTGTGAGGTTTATATATGTTCTTAATTCACAATCTTAACACTCGAATCGTTGATCAATTTGCTATTATAACCAAATTATGAACAAAACGTAAATGAAAAGGTAAAAGCGACAAGAACACGATATTTGTTTAGGCAGTTCGTCGATCGTCCTCGCTACGACTACGTCTGCCCCCAATTCCAAACTGAAATTGGGAAATCTTTCATTAATGTTGAAAGTAGTATATACAAAGAAGATAACAAAGCGATAAACCATAAACCAATTATGTCGATCCTTTGAATCTTCTTCCCCCTTAATCTTGAGTCAGATCAAGGTTATCCAAGAGCTTCACTTAATCCCTTTTCTGCAGTGTCTTGAATTGCCTTGAACCCTTGTTCTTCAATCTTCACACTCAGATGGATCCTCGATGAAACCTCTTGATAAAAACCCCCAAGAAACACCTATCTTGGAGGACAAAACCCGCAGATTTTATTCACCAAAAACCCCACAAATCTTCACCCACTAGGAATCTTCAATTCCGTTCCATGGACGTTATCGAACTCGATCACTAACCCTCAACGCAAGAATGATTATGTGTAATTGTGTTGGAGATGACGAAGAACGAAGATGAGAAGCCTTTGTGTATCTTTCAGTCGTTGGTGTTGATGAATAATTAAACCTTGGACAATATATATGAGAGCTAATCAGTTGGAGCAGAGAAGAACAAAATTTTTGGCATTCTTGATCAGTTAGGTCGACCTCTTGTAGTGCTTAGGTCGACCTAGCAGAGGTGCATAAGCTTGAATGGTATTTGCTCCCAGTTAGGTCGACCTGTTTGGGAAGTAGGTCGACCAAAATTCTCTTCAAGTGCGTTTTTGGGGCAAATCTTCAGTTTAGGTCGACCTAGATGATGTGTGAGTCGACCTAGCAGAAGTATGTGGAATTTTCTCCATTTTAGGTCGACCTGGGTTGACAGTAGGTCGACCTAACTGCTGCTTTTCTGCATTCTTCTTGTTTTTCTTGTGTTGAGTCGGCCTATATGCATAATAGGTCGGCCTGTTCTGACATGAGTGATCAATGCTTGCTTTTCTTTGAGTTTTCTGCTTCCACCTTGTTGCTTGTATGCTTATTGAGTTTGCCATGAATCAAAAACACATCTTTGTGATTGTAATCTTGTATTCACATACTCCCCCTTTTTGATGATGGCAAACCAGTAGTCGAAGCTTTTGTAGTAAGTGATAAAGACTCAACAAAGCTCCCCCGTACATTCAGCATCTATCTCTCAACAAGGCAATCTCTCAACAAAGCTCCCCCGTACACTCAGCATCTATCTCCCCCTTTGACAACATCAAAAAGAGATGCAACGAAAATAGAAGAGTAACGAGAGAAACATATATAAAATAATAAAACCGGAAACACTAGCATTCATAGTGTAATAGATAAAATGTAGACAGTGAAACCATAAGATCCAAACATGTTTAACGGTACACTTTAGCATTACAATAATCCAAGAAATTAACAAACCAAAACGAGTGTGACAACATATAGAAATTTAACATAATGATGATGAGATGAAATGCAATGATATGATAAAAAGATGGAGACTACATCCTAACGCCTGCCCCTTCTTCCTCTTCCTCTCTGAAATGTGTGAGGGCGATCTTCTTCAACTTGTTCCAACAAATCCAGCACAGATAGGTTGAGAGTGTTGAAGCTTTGGCTTATGTTTGCATGACGATTCAGAGCAGTTTCTTCAAACTGATTTTGTCTTAAGGTCGAGTTGGACGCAAATGTCTCAAATTCGTTCTTGTGGTCTTGAACCAAGCTGTATAGCGATTGATATTGACGTTGTTGTTCATCATATCGATCTTGTTGAAGTTGTTGCATGGTTTGGAACTGGAGCTGTTGTGTTTCAAAATGTTGTTGTTGTTGAAGTTGCATATTTTCAAGCATGGAGATGATGTTGGACTGATCCGGCGGAGGTGGAGCAGTGTATCCCCAAGGAATTTCTTCCTCTTGAGGAGGTACATATTGCCAATTTGAGTCCGTGTCATGAGCTACATCTTCCATGGTGTGATCCTCATCATTGGCTATTTCTTGATCATTTCCTTCTTCTTCATTCCCTGCAATGTGACCAAATTCAGTAGGATCATCATAGTTGTAGATGATCTTTCCGGTTCCCTTTTGAATAAGATAGTAGGTTTTTTTATTTGGATCCCAATGGTATCCCATGAGAGTTAAAGTTGTTTGGGAGAAGTCTTGATTCTGTTTCATGTGAATGTAGGACAGTCCATCGAGTTTCATGCCGAAATGGTTCACGATTGTTTGAATGATTGAGCCATAGCATAGAGCAGTAGTCTTCTGCTTTACCTCTTCAAACTTTGCAGTTAGAAAGTGTGGCCAGTGCACACGTGTCCTGTTTTGAATCAGGTACATTAACACAACCTCATTTCGTTCAATCCTTGAGAATCCGCCTGCTCGTGGTCGAATGACTCTTGAGATAATCCAGTTGAGGAGCCTAGGATCTCTTTTTAGGTGACCGGCTGTGATGGATTCATTTTGCTTGTCAAAGACGGCAGGGTCTTTGAGAATAGATTTCATGTAGGCGACATGATCATAGTTGGCCGGAAAGTCACCGTCTTCTATACGAACTTCATCTCCTAAGAGTGTAAGACCAAAGATACTTATCCAGGCTCGTTTGTCAACAATATGGGATCTCGACCCCATCTTAAACCTAAAATTACAACCTTCCTCTCTTGTGAACCCTGCATAGAAAGCCCTAACAGTGTTTTCACAATACGGTGTGGCACACTCCAAAAGGGGGTGAACATTTTGATGTTGAACAAGACTGACAACATCTGGAATGTGCATGTGCTTAGCAACATGTTGATTATAGATATACTGCTTGACTACCTTTCTCTTCATTTGCCATTTTTCAAAATTTTCTTTGCAATCAGGATGAACAAGGGCTACAACACTTACCGGTTGAGAGGATGATCCAGATGCGATTTCCTTTCCCTTTCTTGATTTTGGAGGCATTCTTGCTGATGATTTGTGTGAGAGGGATGATTTTTGACAACCTTTGGGTTTGAGGAATTAGGGTTGGCCGTACAAAATGATGTGAGAATGAGTGGGAAAGAAAAGAGGAATGATTATGAATGAATGGGGATGGGTCGAGTCGACCAACAGACCCAATTTTGGGAACTATTACAGCAGTGGGTCGACCTAAATGAGGACTGGGTCGACCTGACAGAAGTAGTGAGAAAAAGACACAATTTAGGTCGACCTAAAATGTGGGTAGGTCGACGTAACTGAGCAATTTTAGTTTCTGCTGAAAATATTCTTCTGTAGGTCGACTCAGATGCAATGTAGGTCGACCTAATTTGCTTCAAATGTTTAAAAAGCCTTAGGGATGATACTACATGATGGATTTATGCTTAGTTGCTTGCTTGTATGCCCAAAACATGATATGTTATGAATGGAGATGATAGACACATATATGTAATTGAGATATATAGATAAACATATATGAAGTCACTATAAGCATGTTAATTGATAGCATATTATAGTATCAATAAAATTTTTGGAAGTGAACAATAAACATGTTACCGCTTTCTCAATATGTAGGTGTTTTGTCATCATTGTGTGGAATCCTCTTGTCAGTGTGCCATACTCCTAGATTTGATGATGAATTGTCTTGATAGAATGTTTCATGACTTGATTGCTTGATTTTGCGAAAAACTTATCTAGTATCGATCACTTGATGTTCTCCCGGATGCGGGACAGGGTCCCAAACATTATTCTGCTTAGAATAGGTTTAAATCTTCTTGCGATGCAATTTGCCAATTGCACATCAAGTAATGAGTCTTTTGTGTTTTTCGGGTTAACTTGTATTTGTGATGTATCTTATACATTTGTGATGGCCAGGTCACCTACATTTCCTTTGCCAAGTATGGTTCTTCAATCTGTCTTTATAGATGACATACCAAGAGTGATATGTCTTCCTTTATGTGTCTTGAGCACCAGCTGTCAAGGGACCACCACCTTTCGGCGATGTCAAGACACTTTTCCTGCAAAATTAATTTAGAATGGAAGGTCCCCAATCTTCATTGGGTCCTAGGTGGTGAGTACAGAAGTTGTTGCACTTAGGCAACCATTGAAATACTCCTTTAGGAACTAAAATTCTCCTAAATTTGCATTTTTCAATGGTATGTCCCTTTTTGCAACAATAATGACAGGTAATATGATGAGAATATGCTGTTTTGCTAGTTGATACTTTTGGTACAAAAGTGTATTTGCTATATAAAGGAGTATACGATCTTTTGAACTTATTTGGATCAACCGCAAAAGTCACTTTTGGTTGTAGAGCCTTGTCTAACTTGGCTTTTAGATCTCTTACTTCTTTTTGCCAAATGTGACATGTCTCACAACCAAACCATGATGTAGGATCTATTTCAACTTTATCCTTTTGAATGTTTAGCATAGATTGTTTTAAAGCTTCCATGTCCTTTTCGGTCTTCTCAACTTTTGATTCAAGATATGAAAAAATTTTCTTATTTGAGGCCAAAAGTTTAAAAGCTTTAATTGCATCTCTATGTAGTTCTTCAAAGGCTAATTTTAATTGAGCATGAGATACCTTATCTACAAGTTCAGGTTTAAGATGACTTACACGCTTCTTTTTCTTGTGTTGATGAGCCGTAAGACATAAGTTTGTCAATTCTTCTTCATCGCTTGATGAGTCTTCACTAGATGAATCACTTTCCCATGCTATGAAGGCTCTTCTAGATTTGTTGTGACCTTTGCTTTGGTTCTTCTCTCTCTCCTTCTCAAGGTATGGACAATCCGGTTTGTAGTGACCGACTTTGCCACAATTGAAGCAAGGACCTTTGATTTTTCCTTTGTTATTGTCATCTTGTTTGAACTTGTTTGATTGCTTTCTATAGTTGATCAACCCTTTGTCAGAATGTTTTGCTCTATTTTTCTTTAGGTATTTGTGGTATCTTCGCACAAACAGTTCCATTTCCTCATCATCGGAGTCTTCATCATCACTTGTATCACTATCCTCTAGCTCTTGTCTTGAGGTCTTGGAGCTTGAAGCTTTTAGAGCTATTGACTTCTTTTCTACCTCTTTCTCCATGTTCTTCTCTTTCTTTGCCCTTTTCTCATGCATGTCAAGGCATTTAAGCTGTTGTTCATGTTCTTCTAGTTTACCAAAGAGAGTGGTGATGTCTAAGGTGTTTAGATCATTTGCTTCCTTTATTGCTGTAACCTTGGGTTGCCATTCCCTGTTCAAACATCTTAAGATTTTGTTAGTAGCAACTGCATTGGAAACAGGTCTATCAATAGAATTTAAACGATTTTTCAAGTGAACGAATCTCTTCTGCATGTTTTCGATGGATTCACCATCTTCCATGTGGAAGAGTTCGAATTCTTGAGTTAGCGTATTGATTCTAGCTAGTTTGACATCATCCGTTCCCTCGTGGGCAACTTGCAATGTGTCCCACATAGCTTTAGCGGATCTACAATGGGAAACGCGATAGTATTCATCAACTCCTAGAGCTGAGATTAGAATGTTTCTCGCTTTCCAATCGTATCCATATCTCTTTTCATCTTCGGCATCCCAAGTATTTTCTGGTTTTGGAACAACTGCACCGGCTGCATTTGTCATGGTGATTTGAAAGGGACCATTGACAATAGCTGTCCAGATGTTCCTATCAATTGCATTGATGTGGACACACATACAATCCTTCCAATAGCCATAGTTTTTACCGTTGAAAACTGGAGCTCTATTGTGAGCCCCTTTAGGTCCGGAAGCCATCTTTCCAATAAGTGTTTCACGTAGCACGGAATAAACCAGAGCTCTTGATGCCACTTGTTAGACGCTGGCCTTAGGATCTAGAGGGGGGGGGGGGGTGAATAGATCTTAAACAGTTTTGCGGAATTAATTGAACTTTAAGCGGAAGTGATTCTGAATCGACTCGCGTCTATTCTGAACCACTATTGAAACGATTGTATATGTGTTAAAACCACTAACCAGCTTGAGATAAACGATAAGAGAATACACTATAGAATCAATACGTCGCTCTATTGAAAAACAATTAACTTCTTATATGATGAACGACGTTTGCAATGCAGTAATGGTGAAAGAAGCAAAAACACAAACACTTGGTGATAATGATCAAATTGATGGTGATTCAATGTGTGATGGATTGTGAGGTTTATATATGTTCTTAATTCACAATCTTAACACTCGAATCGTTGATCAATTTGCTATTATAACCAAATTATGAACAAAACGTAAATGAAAAGGTAAAAGCGACAAGAACACGATATTTGTTTAGGCAGTTCGTCGATCGTCCTCGCTACGACTACGTCTGCCCCCAATTCCAAACTGAAATTGGGAAATCTTTCATTAATGTTGAAAGTAGTATATACAAAGAAGATAACAAAGCGATAAACCATAAACCAATTATGTCGATCCTTTGAATCTTCTTCCCCCTTAATCTTGAGTCAGATCAAGGTTATCCAAGAGCTTCACTTAATCCCTTTTCTGCAGTGTCTTGAATTGCCTTGAACCCTTGTTCTTCAATCTTCACACTCAGATGGATCCTCGATGAAACCTCTTGATAAAAACCCCCAAGAAACACCTATCTTGGAGGACAAAACCCGCAGATTTTATTCACCAAAAACCCCACAAATCTTCACCCACTAGGAATCTTCAATTCCGTTCCATGGACGTTATCGAACTCGATCACTAACCCTCAACGCAAGAATGATTATGTGTAATTGTGTTGGAGATGACGAAGAACGAAGATGAGAAGCCTTTGTGTATCTTTCAGTCGTTGGTGTTGATGAATAATTAAACCTTGGACAATATATATGAGAGCTAATCAGTTGGAGCAGAGAAGAACAGAATTTTTGGCATTCTTGATCAGTTAGGTCGACCTCTTGTAGTGCTTAGGTCGACCTAGCAGAGGTGCATAAGCTTGAATGGTATTTGCTCCCAGTTAGGTCGACCTGTTTGGGAAGTAGGTCGACCAAAATTCTCTTCAAGTGCGTTTTTGGGGCAAATCTTCAGTTTAGGTCGACCTAGATGATGTGTGAGTCGACCTAGCAGAAGTATGTGGAATTTTCTCCATTTTAGGTCGACCTGGGTTGACAGTAGGTCGACCTAACTGTTGCTTTTCTGCATTCTTCTTGTTTTTCTTGTGTTGAGTCGGCCTATATGCATAATAGGTCGGCCTGTTCTGACATGAGTGATCAATGCTTGCTTTTCTTTGAGTTTTCTGCTTCCACCTTGTTGCTTGTATGCTTATTGAGTTTGCCATGAATCAAAAACACATCTTTGTGATTGTAATCTTGTATTCACATTATTCACATCAAGTTGATGTAAGAACCAACCATTTATATCAGCAACATCTAGAAGAGTTCTGACAGTTGTTTACTTTACAACAGGGGAGAATGTGTCAAAAAATCTAACCCTTCAATTTGATTATACCCTTTAGCCACCAACCTGGCTTTGTACCTATCTATTATCCCATCAGCTTTGTGTTTAGCTTTATACACCCATCTACTTCCTATAGGCTTAACATGAGGTGGCAGATCAACAATGTTCCAAGTCTTATTTTTGTGTAATACTTCTAATTCAGAAGTCATAGCCTTAACCCAGTTTTCTGACAAACAAGCCTCTTTGTAATTCTTTGGTTTAACATTATGTGTAATAGAAGTGGTGAAAACACGATGAGACTTAGATAAGTGAGAGAGAGAATCAAAAGAAGAGATGGGATAAAGAATGCTAGCATTAGAATGGCAATATCTGTCAGCAGAATTAAAGGAGGAATTGCAGACATAGTCTAAAAGATAAGCAGGAGCATGCTTATTTCTAACAGGTTTGCTACTGACAAGCTCATCTATATGCTCTACAATATCAGTGTTATCATTATGGTGCTCAAAAACATCAGTGGTATCTATATGCTCTAAATTATCATGACTGTTTGATGTGGAAGGGACAGAAGTGGTGTGATTTTGACCTAAGTCATCAGAATTGTCTTTAGACTCAATATGCATATGATAGTCCTAAGAAGGATGATTTTCTCATTAGTAAGGGAATATATGCTCATGATGAGTGACATTTATGGAAACAAAAACATCATGATTGTGCATATCATACAAAACAACTGCTTTCATATCATTTTTGTATCCAAGAAAAATGCATTTTCTACTGTGGGGCTCAAGTTTGGTTCTGTGGATTTAAAGTGTTAAGGCATAAGCCAATGAGCCAAAAATATCGAGAGTTTGAATATTCAGAATTTCCTGATGCAAAACAAAATGAGGTGACTGATTGTTAAAGACAAGAGTAGGAATCGTATTTATGATGAATGTAGCATGTAAAAGAGCATAAGACCAGAATTTCTTAGGAAGTTTAGACTAAAAAGAAGGGCTATGCCAACATTTAAAAGGTGTTGACGTTTCCTCTTCACTGTACCATTTTGTTGTGAAGATTCTACACAACTAGTTTGGTGAACTATACCATTAGTAGCATAAAATTCAAGCATATTAAACTCAGGACCATTGTCAGTTTTGACAGTTTTGACCCTAGCAGCATACTGTTTTTCAATGAGTTTAACAAAATTAATGACATGTTGTCTTGCCTCAGATTTGGTTTTCATTAAGGTTATCCAGATATATCTGTTGCAGTCATCAACTGCAATAAGGAAATATGAGTGACCATGTAGAGATTTGATATCTAATGATCCCCATATATCAAAATGAATCATGTCATAAGGATGCAGAGCTCTACTTGTACTATCATTATAGGGGAGTTTTCTTTGTCTAGCATAGTGACAAATGTCACAAACATCTTTATTATTGAGAACAATACAGGGATACAAAGAATGTGAAGCAGACAATCTATTTTGAGACAAATGTCCTAGCCCGAAATTCCATAAGGCTTAATCAGGTAGAGAAACATAATTAACAGAAACATTAGTAGTGTGATTAAGGAAGGGATTATCCTCTACATTTAAGTAATACAAGCCATCCCTCCTATTAGCTGAACCAGTCATCATCAATGATGTGGTGTCTTGAATATAACAGTGAGAACCATAAAAATTGACATTACATTTAGAATTTTCACACAACTTGGATACAGATAACAAGTTCAAGGAGAATTCAGGGATGGACAAAACATTGGATATAGAAAATTAAGGGGAAAAACCGATAGTGCCAGAGTATTTGACAAGCAGGGAATGACCATTGGGCAACCTAACATTAATAGGAGGAATAGCAGTATAACTTTGAAACCAAGACATAGATCCACATATGTGATCATTAGCACCTGAATCAACTATCCGAAGACTAGGGTTACGGACATTACCTACTGATGAATTAACAGTAGCAACTTGATTGGAAGAGGCACTCCCTGCAACTTAATTAAGGCTAGATTTCTGAAGCAAATCCATTAAGGCAGTGAATTGGTCCTGAGTCATAGGCGAATTACCACTCTTCATGTCAAGAGAATTTGAAGTAAGTTCTTGGTTTCCTTCAGAGCCAGCATTATTCACAGATGTGGAATATTGTTTCTGCATATGAGGTGGAACTCCAATTTTCTTGAAACAGTTCTCAACAGTATGATTGGTTTTACCACAAAAGGTACATACACGAGCACCAGCCTTGGAGAAATTGTGCTTAGAGGGAAACGTTTTGGAGTCAGTAGCATTAATCAAGGTTTGAGCTTCATTAGTGGAAACTTGAGTCGAATTTTGCCTTTCATGTTGGATAACCATGGAAAATATCTTATTTAAAGGAGGCAATGGTTCCATCAACAGAATTTGGGATTTAACCACAGAAAAATTATCATTCAGGCTAGTAAAAAACCTAATGATACGCAACAATTTATGGTTGGATCTAGCGTTATGCATAACTTCACAAGCACATTGAATTCAACAGGTATACATAGCTAGGTAGAGGTAGATATAAATCATGTTCTTCCTAAAGAATCTTTAATTCAGAAAAGAATTCAGTTACAAATTTACCTTCTTGTTTGAGATTAAAAATTTCTTGTTGTAATTCAGAAATACGAATAAGGTCACCTTGTGAAAATCGTTCTTTGAGATCGTTCCATACATCAACAACATTTTCCTGAAAAAACGATCGATTGAGCGATAGAATCAGAAACAGAGTTCATTATTCAAGAATGTACCAGCATGTTGCAACGATTCCAAGCGCGAAACAAGGGATCGAAAGCATCGATCGGAGGAGGAAGGCTTTCATCAATGAATTCAAGCTTCAATTTACCACCAAGAGCTCTCTTCATAGAACGTGCCCAATAATGATAATTGGGGCCAGTAAGTTTCGGAGAAACCGCGACTGAGTTTGGGCTGTCGTTGGGATGGATAAAGATTGACGAGCTTGGATCAGAAATACGATCTGGTGGATGAATTCTCAGCGGTGCCATGAGAAAGAAAAGATGAAAGGATCAGAGAGACGGTTGTGGAAGATGGATCAGATGGCGAATGATACCATATTGAAGTAATTGCAGTTAGAAATATACAAGGTGAAATCAAGAAATAGAAGGTGGAAGGAGATAACATTCAAATTGAACAGTGAATATCAGCTTGACCATACAAAAGAGGGATGAGTTATCTCTTATACTATTTTGAATCTAAAAGTTGCGGGAAAGTAAAGTGAGAGGTGATTAACTAATTAATTACAAAGTCAACTAATTAATCAACTATCTTAACAAAAAAGTTGGAAACTCTCTCAATTATAGTATTTGGACGAAACAATTGCAATTCCTCTCAGTTACAATTGAAAATCCTTTCACCAAACTATTTTTGAAGAGAAAAAATAGGAAACCCTCTTAGCAAACTATTTTCGAAAGGAAAAATAAAAAAACTCTCCCTAGACACATCTACTCAAATCTCCACGACACTCAAAATACTACTTTTTATTGTGGTGTAAAAAATAAAACGAACTATATCTATTTTTATTAATACTCAAATTCTATTTTCTTTCTACTACTCATCGATGTGAAACTTGAATGAATATAATATTTAATCAAATAATAATTCATATTAATTTACTAGATGATCTACCTATTGAAATGATTATCCACAAATTTTTAACACTGATAAATATAACACAAAAATCTGTAGAAAATTGCTGTTTTTTTTTTCAAATCAGCAAGAAAATTCGTTGTAAATCAAAATCTTTCTAAGGACAAACCTAATTTATAACTTATCGAGATATTTTCCATATTGGCTAAAAAACCCCTTTCTTAACTATTTTTTAAATGAGTAGTACTATTTAGTACGAAAGAAATTGAAGTAGAAACGTAAGAATGTACACATGTCATTATTTTAGTGTAGAATTTTTAATTTATTTTAAATTTAATTTCTTATTTAATTGGAATCATGGGGTGGTGGTAATAATGAATGAGTGAGATTATTCTTGCCTTTCTTGCTTTCACATTAGCATTTTCCTTTTTAAATATTATTCCTATCGTTTCTAATAGTAATACAAATTTCTCTAAAAAATGAAAAGTCAAATTAAACACAAATATGAATTAAAGAATACTTAAATTAATATAGAACACCTTAATACTAACGCAAACTTCATTAATTAATATGGTTAAAAATATGTCGAATGATCACATAAATAGCGAGCTAGGGAATGCAATATTTCCATAATGATAATAAACTAGAGTTCATTGAAATCGAAATTTAAGTCAATGATGGCATAAAATTGTATAGAAAAGAAACTGATATATAATTTGCATCTTATTATTCAAAACATTACACATATAACTGATACAAAGGAAACAAATTATCTGCACTCACATCAAAATGAAAGGAGAAATACAAAGAAAACAAGAAATTCATCAATGGCACACATAAAGGCACACAATTCACAGGTCTTATTTAGAACATGCAACACATGCCTAGCTATTACTGTCGGTGATATTTGACATGCAAATTAAAGATTGATTACAACAGAGATAACTAGTAATTAATCATTCAATATGTTTTGAAGCATCTTCCTCAAGGGACGCAGGACCAGGATCACAAGAATCGCGAGAAGGATATGTAAAATAACCAGGGGCTAATTTGTTTTCGACAAGCCGTATGATTGCCTGTTTAAGTCTATCATCCGGAAAAGGTGGGTTTAGAATTCCTGGAAGGACTGGAGCATGTTTGTAGTCAGCAACTAGTTTTTTTATAAAGTTTTACAACGTCTTCATCCGAAGAAAATGTGTGATTGGTGAACAAGTAATCAACAAAGTCAATAGACTTTGGGTTTCCATGATACAATGTTTGGTAGTATGATTGGGTGTCTTCGGTTGGAGCAATGGACACCACCTTAATGCTTAGATCAGGATCCTCTTTGAGTAATATTATAACATGTCCAATACAGCTGGAAAAGTCAACGTCGCTCCCTTTGATAGCCTCATAGTGAATTTCAATACCATCAATCAGGTTTTTATGATTGTCGTCGTCATAGATTTGGATGATCTCTTTGATGGAGTTCACGGCAGCTACAACCCACGCAAATTTGTCAATAGGATTGAATGGATAATCAGTTCCCACCCCTCCGATGCTTATCACCCACCTTACTCTTGCTCCATATATTTCCTTCAGTCCTTTCACCTTTTCAGGACTGAAAGTATCAAGGTTCCAGGTTGGTTGGAAATATCCTGTGCCTCCTCCACTTGAGTTATAGTTCTCACTAGCAAACCCTATTATGAAGTCAACTGGATTGTACTCTGTCTTAACTGTAGTTGGGAAATGTTTCAAAAGGCACTCACGGTAAATGATTGGTGTTTCAGACATTGTGTTGTAACAACTGAAATTTGTGAGATTGATTTGGTTGTGTTTGGAATGACTTGCTATTCATGTCCTTTTATAATTATAACTTTCATGTAGGAGTACATGCTCAAGCTATTAGTCTAATTGCATTATGTTCACACTATGGTTGTTAGGAGAATTATTATACTCAATCATTTCAGATGTCATATTCTCAAATTTCTAAATTGTAAAATAGAATTTCAAAACATATGTATATAAATATATCTAAAAACAATATAAAGGAGCATAAGGGATACTCCGCCCACAAATACAACACAAACTACCCCCTCTTATGCAAAGGAGAGGGTTAGAGTTTCAAAAAGAAAAATTACAAACAACCGAGATTTTACAATAAGCGTACATCGACTTTCACGATCTCAAAACAATAGACGTCTTGCAATCGTTAAATAATGGTGATCATTATTAACACAAAATATAAAGAAACGAAGATATTTAATTTGCTTCTTATTATTCAAACCATTACATATATATTACATATACAAGAGAAGCAAATGATGTGCAGTCACAACAAAATGAAAGAAGAACTAGAAAGACAAGAAGAAATTCATCAAAGTCACACATAAAAGCACACAATTCAGAGGTCTTATTAAGAACACGTAACAGATGCCTAGCTATTACTGTCGGTGATATTTGACCTGCAAACTTAAAGATTGATTACTAGCTAGCTAGGTCACTCGTAATTAATCGATATATGATAGAAGGTTAATTAGATAGATAGAGGTCCAGGGTCAAGATAGTCGTGAGAAGGATATGTAAAAAAACCAGGGGCTGATTTGTGTTTGACAAGGTACATGATGAACTCTTTGGTTCTATCATGCCGAAAAGGTGGGTTTAGATATCCTGGAAGAACTAGAGCAGGATTGTAGTCGGCTATTAGTTTTTGATAGATTTTTACAAAATCTTCAATTGAATGCAGATTGGTGAACAAGTAATCAACAATGTCAATATAGTCTTGGTTTTCAAAATACAGTTTTTGGTAGTGCGACTGGGTGTCTTTTGTTGGAGCAATGGACACCACCTTAATGGATAGATGAGGATCATTTTTGAGTTTCTTTATCACTTGTCCAATACAGAAGGAGAAGTCTTCAGGACTCGATTTGATAGCTTCATAGTGAATATCAATACCATCAATTATGTTTTTATGGTTGCCGTCGTCATAGACGTCATAGGTATGGATGATATCTTTGATGGATTTCACAGCAGTTGCAATCCACACATGTTTCTCATGAGGATTGAATGGATAATCAGTTCCCACGGCGCTACCAATGCTTATCACCCACCTTACTTGTGGATATTTTTCCTTGAGTTCTTTCATCTTTTTAGGGCTGAAAGTAGCAGGGTCCCAGGTGGGATGGAAATGTCCTGTGCCTTTTCCATTTGAGTAATAGTCCTCACTAGCAAAGCCTATTATGAAGTCAACTGGATTGTACTCTGGGTTAACTGTAGTTGGGAAATGTTTCAAAACGTACTCACGATAAATGATTGGTTTCACAATTGCACTGCTAGACATTGTGTTGTAACAATTCAAATTTGTGAGTTTGATTTGCTTGTGTTTGGAATCACTTGCTATTCATGTCCTTTTATAACTATAACTTTCATATAAATTAATGCTCAAGCTATTAGTCTAGTGTAGCATATTAAATGTAATATGACATCCTTTGCTTATGTGGGCATATCGTCATACTTGCATTATGTTCACACTATAGTTGTTAGGAGAATTAAAATATTCAATCATTTCCGATGTCATATTCTAAATTGTAAAATAGAATTTCAAAACATTTATTTTATTTGCAACTCATTTATTGATATTTTCAACTATATCATATTTTTTTATAATTTATTTGGTTCTAATCTATTATACACATTAAAACAAACTCTTTATAATAGTCGGAGTTTTCCATTTATTTTCGGGCGGAATATCTCTTTAGACTACGTCTATTCTTATACTTGCATTATGTTCACACTAGAGTTGTTAGGAGATTTAATAAATTGAATCATTTTAGACTGTGTTTATTCTTATACTTTCTACATTTTTATAGAATTAAAAAACTAGTGTTTTATTTGCAAGTAATTTTTCATTTATTTATTGATATCTTCAACTATATTGTCTTTATTTATTAAATATTTATTTGGTACTAATTTAATTAATCGATGGATCTAGGTACTCTTGTTGCTACGCGAAAATACCCAAAGTTTAATGCTTGAAATAGATAAGAGTTGCCACCGAATTTTATTTATTCATAAAGAAAGGAAAAATAACACTAAAATTCTTTTAAAAAAATGACAAAACATGATCCTTGCAACCAGTTTAGGGTTCAAAAATTAGTGATGCGAAACATGATCCTCGCAACCAGTTTAAGGTTCATGAATTAGTTATGCGAGGGGAATATATTAAGCACCTAACGCATCCGTTATACTCATGAGAACCTCCTAATAGACTAGGGTTAAGTGTTTGCGAAGGGAATTTTTGCATTTTGTCTTTATTTACTTATTATTTATCAGATATTTACGGGAAAAAAAGATATTTATAAAAAAATGGCATAAAGGGAAAAGTTAGTTTTTGATCAATGTGCTCGTCAAGACCTACGTATTCTCAGGTGTAATAAAAAATTCAGAGCTTTGTAGGTCAGCAAAAAATAAGGACGCCTCCCCTTTCCTTATTACTATCGTTCAATATATTTTTTTATAAGCAAAAGGATATATTAAGAAGCACTAAGGGTGCTTAACCCAAACGATTACAAACGGAAACAAGAAAGAAAAAAAGGCAAAAACCCGACCCGGATGCAACCGGCCAACAAGAAAAAAGAAACCAACAACCCTCACCTAACATAAGGTCTCGGATCGACACACCAATCCGGCCACGATAAGCTAACATTCACCTTAAAGAAAATCATAAACCATTCCCAAGAGATGAATTTAATTAACCCCATCCCATCAAAATTGGACAAAATAGTATTATTAAAAATGATTTCATTTCTACACTTCCAAATAACCCAACAAAAAATCAAACCAAAGAACTAACTTACATCCAAGCAAAAAGATAACTTACAGGAGATATTCAAACAAGCAAGCCGCTCCAAAATAGTTCAGCCCGGAAAAGCAAGATCTACATGAAGCCAATTAGATAAATGACTCCACCAAACTCTAACAATATCGCAATGAAGGAAAATATGATCCAAATCATCTTTAACCCGACAACACAAAGGGCACACCAACAAGTGAGGAGCTATTTATTTAATTAACATTGACTTTTTTTCAAATTTTTACACATCCAAATTTTCGTATCCTAAATTTTGACCGCACGTTTATTATTATCTTTTGTTTTTAACATTTTAAAAAGAAAATAAAATCAAAAGTGTCAAGCCAATTCTTTTAGTAAGTGTATAAGAATGTCCCAGCAGAAGGTTGTTGGTTCGAATTCCCCTATTTTTTAAGAAAAATCAAATTGTTAAGGAGATTAAAACTATTTTAGTGTTATTTTCTTTCCTTTTGATTTCTTTGTGGAGGACTATAAATAGTCCCAATTTCTTCACAAAAGTGATTCACAAAATTACACAATTTCTACCACACACCCACTTTTGTACATAATTCTTCCATCCATCAATATTCTAGCAGACCAACTTCTCTCATGTACAACACACAAAAACCCACACCAAAAACCTTATTTTCAAGTCTTGCTTGACTTTTTCAAACAAACCAAAAAAAAAACCTCTTCAACTAAGATGTATAGGTATGGATACGATACCCGATGCGGACATTGGTACCGGTACGGGATACGGTATTTTTCAAATAATCAAGGTACGGTTACGGTTATGTTAGTAAAAACTAAGAATTTTCTATATAAAATGTTTGAGAAGAGAACTAAATTGTTAGGTTAATAACAAAACTATACTATAAAAGTTTTAAAAAATAAAAAATAATGTTAAGGTACAATAAGGAAGAAATTAAAATGCATAAATATACTATATTGATATTTGAGAAAATCATAAATTTCACTCAAAATTAAATAATGAGAAAATAAATGAAGTACCCCAAAGACGGTACATGTACCCGGTACCAGTACTTTACTATTTTAGAAATACCCATGCTTCATAGCTCTTCAACCCCTTCATGAGACCCTCATTAATTTTAACCACTTAATTTGAATTTGATGGTTTTCACCCTTTTTATTTCTCCATCATTTTATATTTAATGGTCTCCAACTTTCAACTCTAGGTCATAAATGTTTCTCCTTTTGTTGGACATACATATTCTATATTATTTGTCAAACTTTTGCTAAAGAGGAACTCATGTATTTCTAAAACTCGTTTTTAAGTCTCCAACCTCTCATTTAAATCTTCATTCAACTTTCAACTGGGACTATATCATATGAAAAAACCATACATTTTAGTACTAGCTCTTGAATTTGTTATGTGAGTATGTCTAAAATTAAAGTAAAAAGTTAAGGGTTTCGGACCGAACCTTGGTACAATTCTATTGTAATGGGAAAATCGTCTGTCTCTCCATCCTGTACCCGCACACTAGTCTATACCCCTTCGTACATATTTTGAATAGCTCGAATATAGGCAATTCTAACCCCTTTCTTATCTAGGACTTTCATCAAAAAATTTCTAGGCACTATCATACGCGTTCTCCAAGTCAATGAAAACTAAGTATAATTCTTGTTAGACTATGTGATACGGCTCTATCACACATTGTATTAGATAGATCACTTCCAGAATCAACCTTTCGGACAGAAAACCAAATTGATGATTGACAAAAAAAATATTAAAAAAAAAAAGTAAATGATATTTAATTTGCTTCTTATTATTCAAAATATTACACATATAACTGATACAAGGGAAACCAAATATTTGCACTCACATTAAAATGAAAGGAGGAATACAAAGAAAACACTAAATTCATCAATGCCACACATAAAAGCACACAATTCACAGGTCTTATTTAGAACATGCAACAGATGCCTAGCTATTACTCTCAGTAATATTTGACCTGCAAAATTAAAGATTGATTATTACTAGCTAGCTAGGTAACTAGTAATTAATCATTTGATAGGAATGTTAACTAGGTACTTTTTGAAGCATATTCCTTAAAGGAGAAAGGGCCAGGAGGACCAACAGGAGAGTCATGATCAGCAGGATATGTAAAAAAACCGGTAGCTAATTTGTGATTGATGAGGAATATGATGGCCTCTTTAATTATAACATCAGAAAAAGATGGGTAGAGAAATCCAGGAAGGACTTTAAAAGGACTGTAGTCAGCAACTAATTTTTCAAAGACATGTACAACTTTTTCAACCGAAGAATATGTTTGATTGGTGAACAAGTAACCAACAAAGTCAATATTGTCTTGGTTGTCCGAATACAATTTTTTGTAGTGGGATTGGTTGTGTTCTGTTGGAGCAATGGACACAGACTTAATGGATAGATCAGTTTTGAGTTTGTTTATAACTTCTCCAATACAGTAAGAGAAATCATCGGGACTCGATTCAATAGAGTCGTAGTGAATATCAATACCATCAATCAAGTTTTTTTGGTTGTTATCGTCATAGAGATGGATGATATCTTTGATGGAAATCACAGCACTTGTAATCCACTGTTGTTTCTCATAAGACTTGAATGGATATTGAGTTCCAACGCCTCCGAAACTTATCACAAACCTTACTTGTGGATAATTTTCTTTCAGATTTTTCAACTTTTCAGGACTGAAAGTAGTAAGGCTCCAGTTGGGATGGAAATCTCCCGTGCCTCCAGTTGGAGTATAGTTCTCACTAGCAACGCCTATTATGAAGTCAACTGGTTTGTACTCTGAGCTAACTGTGGTTGGAAAGTGTTTCAAAATGTATTCACGATAAATGGTTGGTGTCACAATTGCGCTTCTGTCATCAGACATTGTGTTGTATAGTAATTGAAATTTATGAGTTTGGTTTGGTTGTGTTTTGAATGACTTGCTCTTAATGCCGTTTTATAAGGTTAATCATGGTTGTTAGGGAAAGCATGAAGAAGAATAAAAGAATGTATAAAATAATTCTAACAGTACATGACAGGGATGAGATAATGTGAATAACTCAGTAGTTAAATTAAATACTTTTATAATTTTCTTATGCTTCATAGTTCATATACTTGATTTATGTTCACACTATAGTTGTTAGGAGAATTAATAAATCGAATCATTTGAGAAGTGATATTCTCATACTTTTTACATTTTTAAATTGAATTTGAAAACATGTATTTTATATGTAAGTAATCTTTTCACAAATTTATCGACGTCAATGACTGAGATCATGGCACGAGCTAAGTGTTACATCAAAGATAAATAGAGCAATGTTCTGAAGAATGCTAGAGACATAAAAAAACACTTGCCGACTGGTTGCAACATGAACAAATAAGCCATTACACGCCGTCGGTTCGAGATAGGGAAACTTTCAAGCAAGATCCACGAGTAACTTCACGTCTCTCAACAGCCACATAGAACAAATATGACGTGAATTACTCAACCTTCACGACATTGTAAGATAAAATAAATCTAACATTGGGATGAAAAAACATGAATAACTCAATGATTATATTTATAATAATAATTTTCTTACACCTCATGCTTGAATTATGTTCACACCATGGTTGTTAGGGAGTTAATAAATTGAATAAATTTAGAGGTGATGTTCTCATATTTCTAAACTTTTAAATATAATTTAAAAAATGTTTTTTATTTGCAAGTCATTTATACACTAATTTATAGATATTTTTAACTACATCCTTACTTTTTTTTTTTATTTCTTTGGTTCTAATTAAAATAATTTATTGATCTAGTTACACTATGAGAAAAGATAATCACAAAATTAGATTAATATAAATAGATACATTATGTCTACATTATAATAAAAATGCTATGAAAAGATATATGAAATTTTTGAATGCACACTGGTACAAAAAGATTAATATAATTTTAAAATTTACACCCAATATATTAAAAAAGGGTGTAAATGAAAAACGTGGTGGCAATTTTGTAAATAAAGTGTCATTTTAAACATTATCAGGTGAGAATATACACCATATTTTTTAAAATCGGATTTAAATTAAAAATATTACTATAATCATATCACAATTACTCCCTTTAAATTAAAAAATGGGTGTAAATTTATATAAACAAAAAAAAATTATTTAATTTTATAACTCAAAATATATAATGACATATTAATAAATAATTTAAACATTACAAACAAATTAATGAGCTTAAATTTGAATAAAATAATTTAAACATTATTAACAAACTAATAAATATTAACTTATTAGACTGAATAAAATAATCTAATTTTATAGGATTGAACAAAACTCTTATCAAAATTGAATGTTTAATCTAATTTCATAGCAGTGAAATGCAATGAAGCTTTTCTAAACCCAATTTTCAACAAAACTCTTCTAAACATAAATTTTATATTACATCAGGTTTATTCTTCTCAAATCTTCCATTCTCCTTCTCAAACACTGAAACCCTGACCTTCTCTGAAACAAAGTCTTCCCAAATATTCCCTTAATCGAAATCCCAAATCTTCCCTTGAAAGGAAAACCCTGAAACAAAAACTTCCCTTGAATTCTCAACGGCATGGTAAAGAAGGAGAAGTCGAAAGCCAATCAACAGGGTATGAACAAGTCAACGAAACAAGCGAAAATCTCGAGGGTGCTTCCCCGCCATCACTCATGTAAAATTCCGAAGAAGAAAAGTTCCTCGCTTTCTGCTTCACTGCCAAGATGAACGGAGGTGCATCTGGTTTCAGTGCGTTAATCTTCTTCCCTTACTTCAATTTCCGATTTTCACTTCTCTTTTTCACTTTTAATTTTACAATTTTTTAGTTTTTTTTTCGATTCGCATTCAAACTCAAATTCAAATGCTTGTTTATGATTGTGTGTCACAGCAAATGCTCCTGTTACAAGGGCTTTCATCATCGCTTCAGCGCTTTTCTCAATCTTCTTTGGGATCCAAGGTCGTTTCAACACTTTGGGCTTGTCGTATCAGGTGCCGATTTGAGTTTTTTCGATTTATTTTCATGTAATTAGGTTTAGGTTAATTGTATTTGGTTAATCGTATGTGAAATTTCAATTGGCATGGATTTGGTTAATCCAAATCACAAATCACAAATCACTTCACACCTTTCACTTCAATCTTAACTTGAAAACTGAAACTGATTCCAGATGCGGAGGATCAAGTCGCAAAAATTTCTGCAGAAGAGCAAATGCAGATGACGAACATCCACACTTTGGAAAGCGACATCAATTCAGGTTAAATCTCAGATTCGCGTCGAATTGTCGTGCTTATTTCATGGATCCAAACACTGTTTATAGTCTATGGAGTGAAACAATCAAAGTTTGCTGAATATATTGTATGAACTATATAGTATTCGTAGATTTGATATCGCATACATCGAAATTCATCGCTATCATATGCAGCGGTTTAGTTTTCCTTCAAATTCGCACTGTATTTCAATATCTTTTTCATCTATCTAAACAATGTCTGTTATCCAAAATCTGAACAATCGAAATTGCTAGAGTATTGGTAGATTTGGAATCTCATACATCTAAATTTCTTATTATCATATGCAGAGCTGTTCAGTTTAAGTTCAAATTCGCGTTGAGTTTTAACTTTTAACGTCATTTTTGTTGATCCAAACACGGCTTATAGTCTAAGAAGTGAAACAAACAAAGTTTTGTAACTATATGGAATTAGAATCTCAGAATGTAATTTTCTGTAGATTTGTGATCTCTTACATTTTTATTATTCTCGTGATTATTATAAGCAGCGAAATCTGAAATTGCGCAAGTGGTTGGAGATACGGAGAAGATGAATAAGTCTAAGGTTGAGATATGCTCGACGATACTGGAAAACCAGAAAAAGCTTGCTGCCTTGGAGTCTGATTCATCCAGACTTACGCAGGTAAATAGGATTGTGTCCATTGATAGATCTTGTTAAAGTTATTTCCATTTGCAATGTGAAACTGAAAGGATGATGAATCTAATTTTTTATGACTGAACTTGGTTTTTGTTTTTTCTGTTGTAAATTGTAATCAATGGTCCTTTCTAGTAGAATGCATGGTATATTTGGTTTCATCAGTTATTGTTTTGGCATTTAGGAAAATATAAACAGTTTATATCAAATACACTTAGATTTAGCAATTTATTTCTGCTATGACATCATTGACATGCATGCTGAAAAGCTATTTACATTCTCAACGTAAAATTAGAATTTGAGGTGGATGTGAAGAAAAGAGAGGACCTGATTGTTTCTACCAGCTCTATTGGGAATCAAAATAGCTCGTGTACTATTACACTATATATGTTAGTTTATGGTACAAAACTAAAATGTATAAGCTAGAAATGTATAACAGTAACAATAAATTTTAAAAATTAATTGCCGTGTCTTTAATTTGTCATCCAAATTAAGTGTATAAGTCTAGAGTCGATTTAGGGATATTAATACTTCATAAATTTTTATGGGGCTTTAGGATTGATTGTGAAGAATTTGGAGTTCATTTCTTGTTTAGACATGTGACTTGGTAATGAATGATGAAATAGAAAAGGAAAAAAATAGCTAGGAGAGAAAAAATTGATGCCTTGTTATGCATTCCTGATGTTATTTTGCGAAATTCTATTTTTCTTCTTACTTTGCGAAAGTTCATAATGAACTTAATTTTTTTAAACCAATGTCGATTAACGTTGCAGGAATAGTTTATACCATGTTAGATTATATGACTAGATTCATTGTCTAAATCCTTTTATAACTTTTCATCAGCCCAAAAAAAGTTTAATTTTCTATATTTTTGATGAAATTGTATGTTTGTATGTGTATTTTGTTGATGTTTATTTTGATGTTGTAGAATGATTATTTATTTTGTGATGATTTTTGATGGGGACAAATGCATAGGTTCTGAAATCATGATGGTGTTTCTGTTAACAATTTTTGAAGTGGTACATGTATGGATTACTGTGTTTTGTGGACCAGTTGGTGCTGGAAAATCATCACTTTTGTATGCAATACTTGGAGAGATTCCCAAGATTTCAGGAACTGTAAGTAACTAATAGAAACATTCATGTGAATAAACATAGTATAGTATCTTCAAAATTTCCACCCGTGATATGTTACTATAATGGAAAACAGGTTAATGTCGGTGGCAATCTTGCCTATGTTTCACAATCTTCATGGATACAAAGTGGAACAGTTCAAGATAATATACTCTTTGGCAAGCCAATGGACAAAACAATATATGAAAAGCAATTACAGCTTGTGCTTTAGATAAGGATATCAATGATTTTAGCCATGGTGATCTTACAGAAATTGGTCAGAGAGGGATTAACATGAGTGGAGGACAAAAGCAAAGGATTCAACTAGCTAGAGCAGTCTACAATGATGCAGATATCTATCTTCTCGATGATCCTTTCAGTGCAGTTGACGCACATACAGCTGCAATACTATTCAATGTAAGGAACTATCACTTTTATCGTGTTAATTAATAAATTAATGATCATAAAAACTTTTGTCCTCATTTTGTTGTATCAAAAACTAACTACATCTACAACATTATAGGACTGTGTCATGACTGCTTTAGGAGCGAAAACGGTCATTCTAGTTACTCATCAAGTGGAATTTCTTTCAGAAGTTGATACTATCTTGGTAATGGAGAATGGAAAAGTTATTTAATCAGGTCGTTATGAAAATTTCCTGACGGCTGGAACAACCTTTGAACTACTTGTGAGTGCTCATAGAGACACAATCACTGAGTTGAATCAAGATAATGAACAAAAAAGAGGTGTTGAAAACAAGAGGAAGAAAAAGTAACTGGTGATGCTGGATGGAAGCCATTTTGGGATTATATCAATTATTCCAAAGGGTCATTCATGCTATGTTTGATAGTGTTAGCACAATCTGTTTTATAGCTTTGCAAACTGCATCCACCTTTTGGCTTGCTATCGCCATCGAAATTCCCAAAGTAACTAATGTCACCTTGATTGGAGTTTATGCATTAATTTCTTTTGCTAGTGCTGCTTTTATATATGTAAGAACTTACTTGACTGCCCTTTTGGGATTAAAAGCTTCTACTACTTTCTTCTCAAGCTTCACCACAGCTATCTTCAATGCTCCAATGCTTTTCTACTGCCCTTTTCTTTGATTGGAGTTTATGCATTAATTTCTTTTTCTAGTGCTGCTTTTATAATGGCTTCAGTCACATGTCAAGTTCTCTTTGATGCTGTTCCTGCAATGGTTGCATCAATACTCATTCAGGTATATTATCCACTTTCCATCCTTTCTTAATTAGCCATTATCTTTCCTTGGTTAGATTAAGAACTTCTTAATCTCATTTCTTTCTTTTCCTTTTTCTTCTCTAAGAAATATTATCAAGCCACTGCAAGGGAACTAATTAGGATCAACGGAACCACCAAAGCTCCAATCATGAATTTTGCAGCTGAGACATCACTTGGAGTGGTCACTGTAAGAACATACAACATGTCAGACAGATTTTTCAAAAACTACATAAAACTTGTGAACACAGATGCTTCATTGTTCTTTCATTCCAAGGCTGCAATGGAATGGGTAGTTTTAAGAATTGAAGCAGTTCAAAACTTGACTGTCATCACTGCAGCTTTGTTGCTTATTCTTCTTCCTCAAGGATATGTATCGCCAGGTAGTAATAAAATATAGGTTTTAAAATATAGGTTTTAAGGTACTGGCATCCCATCAGATGCACATGAGACTGACTCAAGTATTTATAAAACTATTGTTGCTCTGGCAAATGAGTCGGTAAATGGGAGGATGCCAACGAAGGATGAAATAGCTGAGTGGCAAGGCCATGAGTGGGAGCTCTACTTGGATAACTTGCCGAAATCCATTGAAGTTTCTCAGGTATATACTGCTATACAGTCATGAAGAAGTCTATACTTTGCAGATTGTATTTAAGTGGTCTTATACATTTTGTGCAGATCTTAGCCTTGGATTTGCCCTACAAGCTATCTGAATCAAAAGATTATGAAGTCAAAGTGTCGTTTCTCCAAAGGGCTATTTCATGTGGATGCAAAACTTACTATAGTGAAGTGGAGAAAACCTTAAAAGAAGTTGGAAGGATGAAGTATCTTCGACCACTTTACACTGCACTTGTGAAAGACAGTGGCAGTGAAGAAGACAAAGTGTTTGCCAAAAGACTTTTTTCGGAGGCCCGTGAGTGTTACCATCCTATTGCTCAAGGTGTTGTTGAGTCCATTTTTGCTAAGTACACTTAGAAGGATATTTCTCTGAATATTTTATATATTTGAACACCTAGAAGTGAATCTGTGTCTTGAGCTGTTTCAGGATGCCTTTTAACATCAATAAGATATGGTTTACCTTTCTTCTGACCATTCTTATTTTTGAATAAATCATCAATTTAGTCTCTAAATTATATAAAAATGACAACAAGTCTTCAGTTTTTAGGGATAAAAATCAATTGAAGTAATGGTTAAAATTTCTTACACTTTGTTTGGATTGGGTAATAAAGCAGAAGTTAACAAAACCAAAGATAACATTGATTAAATGCAATTAATAACCAATCAGTAAAAGCCTAATAAAAGAAATCAATTTAAAAATATTTTGACTTAATTAAAATATGATTTTTATGTGTATGATTTTATAGTATTTGCAATATTATGACTGAAAATGAAATATAACTAAATGGTGTATATGAAATAGGGTGTAAATAGATTTAAATATAATATAATTGTTCATTCATAAATGGCGTATTTACACCCAATTTTTATAAAAATAGGGTGTAATTAAGAACATATCTACACCCGATTTTTATTAAAATAGGGTGTAATTAAAAACGTAATTACGCCCAATTACACCCAATTTTTATAAAAATAGGGTGTAATTAAAAACGAAATTACGCTCAATTACACCCGATTTTTATAAAAATAGGGTGTAATTAAGAACATATCTATACCCGATTTTTATTAAAATATGGTGTAATTAAAAACGTAATTACGCCCAATTACACCCGATTTTTGTTAAAATAGGGTGTAACGTAGAACGTATTTACACCCGATATTTTTAAAATGGGGAATAATTAAGAACGTATTTACACCCGTTTTAAACGGGTGTAAATTCGTTAGACATTTCTCACCCAGTGGATATACACCCGATTTTTATTAAAAATAATGGGTGTAAATTTAATAAAAAACGGGTGTAAATTACCATTTTTGTACTAGTGGCATATGGGCCAGAAGGCCTGACGGTTTCTTTTCTCACTCATTATGATTCTGAAAATCTTTGTATGCATACTGTCCTACATAAACTACATTATTGGTACTTCTAGTTTATTTCTTTGCTTTGGCAGAGAATAACAAGTAGAATAAACAAACAAAAAACAATTATTTTCCAGTACCTATCATATATCAAATTCATTTGTCTGCTAAAAAGGAGAGACGTCTAAATGACCCTCACATGCCAATGTAAGATTTCTTGTATTAGATCCTCACTCGCCAATGTAAGATTTCTTAGGAATATTTTGTTGATACAATAACTTTCGCTACACTGTATTTATTATTCACCAATAGAGTGAATAATATTTTTATTAAAAAGATAATTATTTTTTTATATTTTTTTTGGATTAAAAAATACTGATATAAAAATGCTATGATTAACCAACTTCATCAATAACACCTTTCTAACCATAGAATTCTCAAAAGGCATCACCAAACATTTATGAAGTGTATCACTATAGTCTTCTTTTCCATCTTTATCAATAAGTATTCTATAGAAAATTTCAATCCTACTCGAAGCATCATGGAGACCCTATTTCCCCTTATCTCTTCATCTCATGTCCTGATGTGTTTTCCAATTTAATAGGAGATGCTCAAACTAATAATCAATTAAAATGCATTTCTATAGCACATACAACAATGGCCAAGTCACCACGATTCTTTCAAACATTATGGCGACATTTCTAAACTCAGGCGCTAACATTTTTTTTTAATTAATTAAAATTTGTTAGGATATAATAACGGTTGATGACCTCACAGTGATGATACAATCAAGCTTTTATGGGTTCAAACCTCAATGCCCTTGAATATTTTATTCCTTTAACGTAAAGGCGTGCCTTTCCTTTTTTACCTTAATCGTGATCGTTAGCATTTTTTATTTATTTAAAAATGGAAAGTATAACAACCACAATTATTTCATTAAACCGTGGTTATGTGTTCCATATTTCACCACGGTTGTTTCTTGAAACCGTTGTGAAATACTTTTCCGTTAATAAAAACATAATAGACAATTTATTTCGTTGATAACACAGAAGGGTGCCCTAGCACTCGAGGCGACAACGATAGAAAAACATTATCCTCTTCGACTTATGGTACGTTACCATTATGTGTTTTTTGTTTATTTTTTGTTTCTCCTGTTGTGGCAATGGTACTGATTTCTAAAAGTTCTTCAATAGGGTTTCTTTTTTAACATGATGACATAATGACGTTGTGATGTGTATTGGGTTGTTCTTCTCTATGTTCATTTCTTATTCAACTTTTGTGACAGTAAATTTGTGTAGTTACAAAGGCTGTTAGGTTTTGGTGTTGTTAAAGGAAGTAAATGGCAACAAACATCAAGAGACAAGACATGCCAAGAGAACAAAGAATTGGAAATGTTTATGTTCTTATGAATCTATATTGTTTATGTTTTAGATTTTGTGTATGAAGCATTTCCTTTATTTTTTTGTTTTGTTGCAACTGTGTTTTGGTTTTATTCAGATTTAGTAGGCACAGGATAAAAGTTGATAGACTAGTGTGTATGAGAAATGAGTTCTTTAATTCCTTGAAATCATAGATTGATCATATAAGAAACCTTAATCATATAAGAAAACCATATAATTAAGCTGACAAATAAGAAAACATAGAATAAATTTTTTATTAAATAAACTTAGAAAAAAATCATTTTTTTATTAATTATATCTAAATTCTTTGGCTAAGAGAAAGTTTAATCAAGTATAATCTGCTTCATCATCATCAGAATCGATGATGATTGGCATTTTCACTCTTCTTCTTCTTCTTCTTCTTCTTCTTCTTCTTTTTCTTCTTCTTGAGAGCTCTCATGAGTTTCCATGTATGTGAAGTTGTATGAGTTTTACGGATTAGGATCCTCTCCAATGTGCTCTCAGCTGTTTTCATTCTGCGTTCAACTCATCCATATCCATATATATGTTTCTTTTTCTTCAAAACAACTTCATTTTATTTTATTAAATTTATATGAACTCATGACCATTAGATGAAGCAGTAGAAAGATGGCTGCAGACATTGACAGGAGGAGATCTATTTCCGAGTTTTATATTGTTCAAATTTTCATACAATTATATTAAATATAAACGACAACCTTATACTAGAATACACTTAAAATAGTTATATTACATATAAACGACAACCTTACACAGAAATACCCTGACATAGTTATAACCTTAACTAAAATACCCTCTAACATAGTTATATTACATATAAAACACAAGCTTACACTTAAATACCCTTAACATAGTTATATTACATATAAAAGACAACCTTAATTAGTAAACTATAATAACAAACATTACTCATAAGAGAAAATCAATTCCAGATTACAACGATACATAATATAATACACACCTAACACAATACTAAATCAAGCCGGTGGAGTTTTGTCGCTGGGAATTTCTGGAGTGATTTCCTTTTTATCCTTTTTGCATGTGGGACCCGTTGCTCTATGTTTACCCTATTGTTTGTGGGACTACTTATTTGCTCTCTCTCTACACTGTTACTGCAAACATTTATTTATGTCAACTAAATTAAATTCATTTTATTCTTAATATTTACATTTACATTTGATCACATTCATTTGTTATAATGAAAAATATTATTAGCATGTTGTATATTATATTAAGAAAAAATAAAGTTATATATTTTTATTATTACTGGTCTGACTTCGGTTGAATTTCGATCAAAATTCTTAAACTTTAAACCTTTATTATTTATATTTATTTTATATCCAGTCTATTTTAATTACATTGATAATAACACACCGATAAGACTAACTACGATAGATAAATTAAAATCATGCAAATTAAGAATTATTATATTTTAAAAAGATACAATAACAAATCTAAAAATACAACAACAAACCTCGCATGTCTAAATCCTAATAGACAATAGATTTCACACAATTATATTATATATTTCTTATCTTAAATAGGTACCAACGTACAACTTTTAACATTTATACAAAATATTACATTCCAATAATCAAAATATTTGATAGTGAACGACATTCAATTCAACTAAAGATACTAGAGAAACCATCACTCACCTATCAGATGAAAGACTTCAACACTAAATCTCTCTACTTCCATGTACACACAACCCTTGACATGTAACAACAAATTTCATCCAAGCTCATAAGATAAAGCAAGCTAACACATGCTTCTCTATTTATGTATAGCTTGCATTCTTTGAGCAGCAACAGCAACACAATTTCAGTAGCCAAATCACAAAGCGACAGAAAAAATAGAGAAGAAGCAAAACAATCAACCCTCCCCAAAAATATCCATAACCAATTATGATATTAGAAATTGGACCACCAAGTGGACCTAATACCATGTTTATCGAAATAATATATGCCCCTGCTAAGAAAAGCACTGAAACACCAGTTACCATTCTGAGCAACCACACAACAAACCTATTACCAAATCCAGATATCAGCAACAAGATTATTGTCAGAGAAGCAGAGAAAGATATGGTACATAATAATATGAAAATTTCATATTTAGCTTCTTGGTTATTATCACCAAAAGCAAGTACTGAAGTACCAGCTATGCATGTTTCGTTTTGCTTTCTTCCACATCCTTTCGAGCTATCTGTGTTTTCTTGCCAAACACCTCCTGGTGGGTTTATTGCAATTTGAAAAGTTAAAGATGCAATAACTGTTGCTACCACCATAAGTGAACCTCTCATTTGTTCCATCCAATTGCCTCTATTGTTTTGATACCCTGTGAATAAATGTGCTCCATTCTGATTCGCAACACCCTCCATTTTCTTCTATGTTTTTTTTTCCATGCTAGTAATCTTCTTTTATAATGATAAGTAGACCATTGGGATTGGGTCAACATGACTTAGAAATTTCCACATGGGTCAGAAGAATCAATTAGGGGCAAAATTTTAAAATGAGATATCATATAATTATCATTAGTATGGCTGGATGTAAATGGTCCACACATCATTATCGACCCCTTAAATACTTCAAGAATTTAACTTGTATAACATTGTAATTTTATTGTATGTATTTATAAAAAATTATGGAAGTTAATTTATTTGCTATGGTGTGTGTTCTCTGTATTTGGGTTGGCCCTTGTGCTATTTAAATACAAAGTTGCTTATAAAAAAAAAATGAATAAGTCAAAATAAACTACACTTAAAAACATTCCGTAAGGTCAAAAAATGAGTAACTTCACGTCTCTCAACACCCACATAGAGCAAATATGTCGTGAATTGCTCAACCTTCACGACATTGTGAGATAAAATAAATCTAACATTGGAATGAAAAACATGAATAACTCAATGATTAAATTAAATATTATAATAATAATTTTCTTACACCTCATACTTGAATTATGTTCACACTATGGTTGTTAGGGAGTTAATAAATTGAATAAATTTAGAGGTGATGTTCTCATATTTTCTAAACTTTTAAATATAATTTAAAAAATGTTTTTTATTTGCAAGTCATTTATACACTAATTTATAAATATTTTTAACTACATCATCCTTTTTTCTTTTTTTAATTTCTTTGGTTCTAATTAAAATAATTACACTATGAGAAAAGATAATCACAAAATTAAATTAATATGAATAGATACATTATGTCTACATTAAAATAAAAATCATATGAAAAGATATATGAAATTTTTGAATGCATATGGGCCAGACGGCCTGACGGTTTCTTTTCTCACTCATTATGTTTCTGAAAATCTATGTATGCATACTGTCCTACATAAACTATATTATTGGTACTTCTTGTTTATTTCTTTGCTTTGGCAGAGAATAACAAGTAGAATAAACAAACAAAAAAACAATTATTTTCCAGTGCCTATCATATATCAAATTCATTTGTTTGCTAGGGGAGAGACGTCTAACTGACCCTCACATGCCAATGTAAGATTTCTTGTATTAGACCCTCACTCGCCAATGTAAGATTTCTTAGGAATATTTTGTTGATACAGTGTTGCTAATTAATTAAGAAAAATGCTATTCTTACACCTAAAACATATACTACATTGTATTTACTGTTTACCAATACATGAATAATATTTTTATTAAAAAATAATTTTTTTTTTAAAAATTCAATGCCAAGAACAAAGTATAATGTAAGGAAAGAATAAAGAACAAGGAAGAAGAAGAACACAAGAATTGGTTATAACTGCTATTCTTTTACTTTCTCTTAGAAAACAAGATTACAAGTTTACAAGAATAACCAATAATCTCTTTCACCCTAAATTAGGATTTGCTGTGTATAATGATGAGAGACTAGTATGCTATTTATAATAAAACCTAACATACTAACTAATGGGCTTTTTCCACAAGGCCCATTACACAAGCCAACTTAATAAACAAGCTAACTTAACAAATTAGGGTTTAAACACTAAAACCTAATTTAACATGCTAATAACCCTAGCATCTTCGACACAAGCATGTGAACAACCTTCGACTTCATGCTTAATCCTGTCGAACGAAGAAGCTACCCTTCGACCATACTAGAGTTCGATCCAATTTCTCACAAATCTCCACCTTGGACTTAACTCTACAACATCAAGGGAACAACTAGCTTTCTTCATGCAGCTTTATCATCTGCATACAGTGGAAAAACTTGCAACTCGGCAATGTCTTGGTGATCATATCAGCAGCATTATCCTCAGTCGAAACCTTCAGCACTTGGACTTCTCCACGCTCGATTACTTCTCTGACGAAATGCAACCTCACATCAATGTGCTTAGTTCGCTCATGATATGCTGAGTTCTTCAACAGGTGTATTGCACTTTGACTATCACATTTAACAGTGATACCTCGACCTTGAAGTTTCAGCTCCTTCGCAAAACCTTCGAGCCAAAACGCTTCTTTCACAGCTTTAGTTAGGGCAATATACTCCGCTTCAGTGGTTGATAGAGTAACAACCTTCTGAAGTGTTGCTTTCCAACTAATTGCAGTGCCAAACATAGTGAAAACATATCAAGAAATAGATTTTCTAGAATCCATACAACCTGCATAATCAGAGTCGACATATCCTTCGATTACTACTTTACTATCTTCACCTAAGGCTCCACCATAAATTAGGACTATATTCAGAGACCCATTTATGTACCTTAAAATCCACTTCAATGCTTGTCAGTGAGCCTTTCCAGGATTCACCATGTACCTGCTTACAAGACTTACTGTATATGCTATGTCGGGTCTAGTACAGACCATAGCATACATCAAAGAACTAACTATATTGGCATATGGGATGCTATTCATATAAGCTCTTTCGACATCAGTACTGGAACACTGATCAATACTCAGCTTGAATTGAGGGTTTGTTGGAGTCACAACTGGCTTCGAATTCGACATACCAAACTTTTCGAGAATCTTTCGTAGATATGCCTCTTGAGATAAGCATAACTTCGACTTCTTTCTATCTCTTCGAATGTCAATTCCAAGAATCCTGGAAGTAGCTCCCAGATCCTTCATATCGAACTCCTTATTGAGTTCAACCTTCACCCTCGTCACATCTTCAACATTGTTGCTTGCTATGAGAATATCATCCACATAGAGCAACAAAATAACAAATGAATTACCCGGTCGAAATCTGAAGTAAACACAGTGGTCGAACTGACTTCTAATGAAACTTATGCGTGCCATGAACTTATCGAATCTCCTATTCCACTGCCGAGGAGATTGTTTCAGTCCATATAAAGATCTCTTTAGCTTGCACACATAATCTTTCTTTCCCTTTTCGACATACCCTTCAGGTTGCCTCATCAGGATTGTTTCATTTAAATCACCATACAAGAACGCACTCTTCACATCCATCTGTTCCAGTTCAAGGTCGAACTGTGCCACCATGGCAAGCAACATTCGAATGGACCTATGCTTCACAATAGGAGAAAACACATCATTGAATTCGACACCTTCTTTTTGAGTGAAACCCCTTGCAACTAACCTTGCCTTGTATCTTTTCGACGTTACTCCTTTGATTCCTTCCTTAACTTTGAAAATCCATTTACAGCTAACTAACCTTGCCCTAGTAGGTTTCTTGATCAGTTTCCAAGTGTGATTATCATGAAGAGATTTCATCTCATCATCCATGGTCTTCAGCCATTCAGTCTTATTTCGACTCCTCATAACTTCCTTATAGTCTCCAGGTTCTTCGTCTAGAACCTCACTTGTAGAGATTAAGGCATAAGCTATAAGATATGCATACCCAAGTCTCTAAGGTGCCTTGATGACTCTTCTCGACCTATCTCTTAACAATAGGTAGTCATCGACAGTTTCCTCATCCTCAGCATCTTCTGCTTCTTCTTCGACTTCATCAAGGATATGCAATTTAGCATCGACATGCTCCACCTCAACAGGAATCTCTACCTGTTCCAGCTCTTCGTCAGATGTTTCTGTACTTCGACCAGCATCATCAGTTTTCTTAAAATCCATTTCAGCTTCATTAAAAACTATGTCTCGACTGGTGATACACCTCATGTGACCTGGTGTTATACCCCAAAATTTGCCCACATATTTTTCAAGAAAACTCCAATCTGAAAATTAAGAGTCTCATATAATCATGGATTTTTATTTCAACAAAGATCCTGACATATGAAATACTTAGTTTTTAGAATTTTTCTTATACAGTAATTTGGCTTGCAGTTGAATTTATTCTTACGCAAACACCAAATACTGTTTATTACTTCACACATGCTATTTATTTATTTACAGATAAATGGTACTGACACAATTGGTACAGAGTTAAATCTTTTTGCAGGCGCAGAATCAGGAAACTCAGACTGTACTGGTAACAAGTAGATTATTATTATCTTTTGTTTCCCGCTAGTTTTTGTACTATATTCCAATATTTGCAAAAAATCTTTTCAAATCTCTTTTTCAAAAATCAAATCTCTCTTTTTTCCAACACTATCATACACTTTCTTTCAAATCTTACTTCCACTCAAATTTTCCTTTTGTACGGAATCACATCATTCCCCAACGTCTCTTTCCTTCTTTCCATTCTATAAATACCTCTCATTTTCTTCCATAAAATCTCGCATCAAATTCTAATTCATTTCTCAAATTTCCACTTCATAATCCATCTTCTCTTCTTCCCTAACAAGAATGGCAAAATGGATAGAGACACTGTCTCTTACAGTCATCACCATTGCTACGGTGATCATGACTTTTTTCTGCCTGCATAGTCCTGAGGAGTGTGGACCTGCAATGGTTATGCTCCCAATCATCTACATGTTATTGTTCATAGCATGGGTTATCAATCGTCATTCTTAAAATTTGCCGTATTTCTCATTTCTTAAATGTACCGTTTATTCGTCGTACTGTTCAATATAGTATGTGATATTTGTACTGTCAGTATTAAATGTTGTACTATTTGTCATAATATTGCTTAATCACTAAGATAATATTTTGTGTGTTTTCTGCCAGTCAAATATTCCTATTTCTGTGCATTAAATGATTTTCAGGGTTATTATCGGTAATTTTGCCCGCATACCGTAAATATTAGTTATTTATTATGTCTGTGTTTTTCTAACAAGTCATGTAAATAAAATTTCATTTTTTACATAAAACAAAAACAAAAAACAACAAAAAAAGAAAATTAACTTTGACTGTTGATTTTTCACTCTAACTGCTACATCAATACCTGAACAGTCAGTTGACAGCCAAACTGCTGGCAGTACAATTCTCAGTGTTTTGTACCATCAATAAAATCAATCTTTCACAATTCAAAATTCCAAGATCTTTTGTGCTAGAAGTCTTCTGAATATCACGCGATTAGCAGAGACTCAGCACTGCACAAAAATCAGGTACGCTTAACTGTCTCCTACACAAACAGTCCCTAATCAGGGTTTTTCTTGTTTTTACAGGAGCAACAAGTTTTTGAGAGCTCAAATGGATTTCATACACATCCATATATCTCAAAGTACCATCATACAAATTTTCAAACTTCAATTCACTCAGACGCACCGTCAGCAGCTCAAACAGTCAACAGACGACCCGTTTGACCAAAAAAGTCAACAGACAGTCAGAAATGAAATTTTTTGTCAAAATCCATATTTTGTCAAAGGATTCATCATTTGATCATTGGATGATCATAATTCATCAAGGAAAGATCAAAAATCAACAAAACCCTAAGATTCAAAATTAGGGTTTTTGCCTGAAAAGTCAACTCAACTTTGACTGATCATAACTCTCTCATCCTTCATCCAAAAAATTCAAACCAAAGCTTGTTTTGAAGGAAATTCAATTATCTTTCAAATGCCATTGATCCCATGGTCATTGGATTCACCATTTGAAAAATATGATCAAAGACATTACAGGTCATTTTCAAAATCAACAAAAAGACACTTTTTTCAAAAGGACACACAAGGAGCTTCAAAAATCATTTTGACATGAGACCAAAGGCATTGGTTAGAGGACTCTTTGAGGTTTCCAAAAAGTGAAAGATCTCCTTCATATGACAAAAATTGAAGGATTTACACCTTGTTGAAGTTGGCTAAATTTTGGGAAAATACATAAAATCAACATTGCTCAAAAATGTATTTTTTCCAAATGGGGCCAAGTTTTCAGCATTCAAACATCATTTCCATGTTACTATGGGCCTCCCACGACCAAGACTAAGCCCATATCATTTTTATCCATTTTGGCATGATTTTATCTTACTTTAAGATTAAAATTAAAAGGAAAATGCATGGATAATGGTAGCTTAACTTCCAAGCATGACTCACCTCAAAGAATCTTCATCTTTCTGCAGAGAATTGAAGGACAAGGCAGGTGCATTGAAGGCAAGATGACTTGGTCAAGAATTCAAGCTTTTTTATATTAAAAAATGCAAAGTTTCAACAAAGGCAACTAAGGCACATCTTAGCTTCAATTCTAAGCACACATAGCTTATAAATAAGCTATCATAGTTCAGCAAACAAAGAGAGACAAGTTCAGAAGCATCCATAAGCATATAGCATACTTGTAACCACTTGTAATTTTCAAAGAAACTTGAAATTCGAATTTTAAGTTTCAGTCCATTTCAATATAAAATAAACATTCAAACATCATCTCTGAGCTACACTGAAACAATTCCAATCATTTCCAAGTCATAAACTTCACTGAATCGAGTTATATAAAGCCACGGTTTGTTCAAACTAAAACCAACTTATATCTCATAACTCACGCACATTTAACAAGATGTAGATGCATAATTGTGTTTGGTTTGAAGCTCTGGTCGTTTCTGGAGCTTCAATTGGATTTTAATGGATGTTTGTAGCATATACCATTTTAGGGTTTACTTAGCTCAAAATTAGGGTTCTTCATTAGGGCCAAAATTAAAACAAATTAAGGGCAGGGTTACATTCAGTGGAACAAGACGAATCCAATGGTACCATCGCGCCTGATTTCTATGCTTGTTTGACCCTATTCGTTATTTTGCAGATTTAGGGTTCACTTACAATAGCGCTTTTTTACAAAAGCGCTGTAAAAGGCCTTGTCTGAAGGTTGAAGACGATGAGGTGTCTCCCCCTCATTGGTCCAGAAGCGCGCGCGTGTTTTTTTAAATTCTCTCTGATTCTGTGCATTGCAGGTGTATCTTCTACCACGTGCCTCAATTTATGGACCCTCTGATTTCATTTAATGAACCATCCAATGATCCAGATCACGCGTGCACACCATGCTCCCTCACAAATTACCACACAGGATCAGTATCCTTTTATTTTCTATTTTATTTTCTATTTTATTTTAATTTCTTTGTTAAATTAATTAAAAATAGTTTTAAAAATCCAAAAAATACACAAAAAATATTTTTAGACTTCTAAAATAATATATTATTTTCTGAAATAAAAATATTTTATTTTTCTTCAAAATTTCAATATTTTGCATAATTAATTAGTATATATTTATATATTTGCTTTTTAATTATTCTAACCAATCAAAAAATCCTAAAAAAATTGTTCTTTGTGTTAAATATTGTTTATATATTATAAACTAATTTTGTACATATTTTGAATAATTCTCTTTTCAAGTTTTAATTATTTGTATAATTATTTACATAATTATGTTTTAATTAACTTAAATCAATTTCAAATCAATTTCAAAAATTCCAAAAAAAAATTAGTTTTGTTTTAAAATTAATTAACAAATATTTTGTACATATTTTAAACTTAATTTCTAGGTTTAAATCTATTTTCATCTTTTTTCTTCATTTTAATTTAATTAATCATGCATTAATTATAATTAAAACCAATCATAAAAATCCAAAAACATGCCTTTTATTTTCTTGTAATTTAAATTCCTAGATAAATGTATAGGATGTCAAATTCATGTAAATAGGCTAGTTTACATTTCCCGCACAATCGATGTAATAGCGTAGATTTACTTTCCGCACTTTACATTTCCGCACTTTAATTTCCAGCAAATATAAACTGCGTGCATGTCAAAGATAAAATTGAACCGTTAGATCACTAACTTCAAAGATAAATATCTGAATCCAATCACAATCACACTTGCACCTTTTGAGGTAATCCCTTCTCATTCCTTTCAAAATCAAAGTCAAAATTCTACTGTTTTGAGTACAAAATCGAACCTTGCTTTTATATCCGGTGAAAGGATAGATTTTTAAAGGAAATAGGATAAAGACCTTACAACTCAGGGTAGACCTCCTAGTTTGCTTGCTCAAATCAAAACAAACAAAATTCTCATACACTGTTGTTTTTCAAAACAAAACTTTCAAAAAAGACAATACTTTGTATACATCCAAACACGGATTATTACAAAGTTAACGTTCTTTTCAAAACATCTTTCGAAAGATAAACAAGCATTTTGTATACATCCACACACGGATCATTACAAAATTCAAATTACAAAGGTATTTGAAACCACATATGAGCAATTTCAGAGCAATTGAAAAGTCATCGAAAAACAAGTGAGCTAAGCAAACTTAAGAGCCCATGGATAACCATGGATACAAAGGGTGCTAACAC